>NC_056728.1:1826180719-1826298219 GCF_019279795.1 Protopterus annectens | reverse complement strand
CTATTAGGGGGCAGAAATACAGGACGAAAGCTGAACTTGATTGTCAGTCTAAATTTTTGGTACATGCAGCCCTATGTCAGAACTGTCCCTCCTTCTATATCGGCAAAACTGAGAGGAGATTGAGAGAGCGGATCTATGAACATCTTTATGGTATTAGTAGATTAAAACAAGAAAATACCTTAGCAGGACATATTAGCCAGCATCCACAACATTGGTCTAAATTTAGAGCAAGTAATCCAAAGCAAAAAGAGCAACCAGTGAAAAAGCAAAAATTTGTATCAAAAAAAGAAAACTGGTAGGCAGAGAGACATAAAACAAAGTCCGTTTAATAAAACACAAATAATAAACACAGTTAAAGTTTTATTCCGTGTTTATTATTTGTGTTTTATTAAACGGACTTTGTTTTACATCTCTCTGCCTACCAGTTTTCTTTTTTTGATTAAATTTAGAGCAATTGACTGTATTATACCGGATGGCAGGGATGGCCCAGAAACATTATTGGAAAGATTACAACTCCTGTGGCAACTTCGTACTAATGCTTACCAGTACCCTGGTTTGAATGAAACTTGTTCTATTTTCTGTGTTTTGAAATTAAAAAGTTTAAGTAGATAAAGTCAATTAACTTATTTAAATAGAGATCATATAGTTTTATATTTTTATATGTAGTATCAATAACTGTGTTGTATGTGGTTTATTCAAATGTCATATTTTCAGGTGTTTTTTTTATATATGGGGAATATATCAGGATTTTAGCCTTTATTTGAAGGGTTAATTGAACGGGTATGTCATATAGAAGAGCTGTGTTTTTATTTGTTTTAGATTTGTCACATGACTGTAGCAATTTTGTATTTAATTGTGTTTGTATGAATGTAATTGTATCTGAAGAAGTCTTGCAATTGAGCAAGACAAAAAGCGTTTCATTAAACTCTAGTTGGAAGTAGACTGGTATTGTTCTTTAGCGGTTTTTGCTCATCTAGTTGTTTTAGTTTTGCTAGTTTGTGTTTTGTGGTCGGAAATACTATTTGAGTTTTATTTAATTGCAAGTACGTGAACAGACTCCCCCTCTTTACTGGTTTATTCCATCCATTAATATTAACAGATATGCATTTAAAATCAGGCATTCATATAAAGAGAGAAAAAACACAGGTATAATGAAATCATATTCATGTACAGAACTTATTATATACTTTATATATAACAATATGAAACCTTCAGCTATGGACAAAATTTTTGAAACAAATGAAAAAATTACCTAATGACATAATTCTAAAACATTCTACCATGGAATAATATATTCCTAGTTTGTTGAAAAAGATGAATGAACTACCTCTCAAATGCTCCATTAAACTAACAGCGCTTAACTCATGCTTCTGATTCATATTAATGTGTCCCATATTTTTGGTATGCATCATCTTAAAAAAGCCCATCAGTGAGTTATTATAAATAAGAAAAGTTAAACAGATGTTCAGAATCTTTATTGTAAGTTGACCAAATTGAATATCTCTACAGTCATCTTTCCCTGTACCTCACATTATCTCCCTGCTCTACTACCTGGAAGAAGTCAGTTGTTATTTTCATATTTATTAATTTATAAGTCAAATGATTTTATATTTTTTCTATTTTATTTATTATGTGTAAAGTCTTTCATAGGTTCATAAATTAGCACCAGGCTAACTGTCATTGTGGACTATTCTCAGCCCACCTAATTACACCATGTGAGAATCAAACCCTGCACCTTGTGCCTATAAGTGTGAACAACTTAACCACTTTCCCAACCTCCCACCCTTGTGGGCATGTTTATATTCATTAACTATATATATATTTACTTATTCTGATCTCTTTCTATTCCTATTTACATACTATATATTGTACTATTACTATATTCCTAGGTTTTATATTTTAGCTATAATTCTACTGAAGAATATCATATAATAGAACATTTATATTGACCCTTATATATTTGATACTCTTTAATCTACTACTGTTAGAATCAGTTCTATTTTTTCTTAAATGTTATGTCTAACAGCATCTGAACAAACATCTGAAAAATCTTCCCATTTAAGATTCAAACTTTCCATAATAAATTGTTCTCATATATTAAGCTTTTGTTATCATTAAAAAGAGGCAATAACAGCGAAACACAATCCTAAACTTTTTATCAGGTGTGTCTTTCTACAGGCTAGTATATAAACTATCCTTTTGGTATACTGCAAGCATTCAGAACTACTTAATAATTGACAGTAGTTTAGAATGCAGCTCATTGTCTTTTGCTTATTATCTAACTTGTATTCATTGACATCTTAGCATATGATTCAAACGGGTCTATGTTTACCCATTAAATGAAATTCTTATTGAATGTTTTTTCCATGAACACTAAACATAAACGACTGTTTCCTCGTCTGAGTATTTCAATGAAAATCATCCCATGGAACTGTCATAGTTGGCCCAGACACACTAGACACTACCAGGTACATACTGAAGTGCCATTCAGCAAACCCTGCTCATGTGAGGGGCTGTGCCCCCACCACCCCCGCTAATTATATATACCAACTCTGAGATCACACTACAGTGCGGAAAGGGCAAATTTCCTTATCCCCACCATAATGCGATCTAAGTAAGAACTATGTGCTGTTTTTTTTTTCCTATGGGCAAATTTTGATATTTGCCCTTTCCCCACTGTAGTGCGATCTTGGAGTTGGAAAATATAATTAGCAGGGGTGTGGGGGGAGCAGTTAAATGCATATCTCCCCTTAGGGAGAAGGTAATGGGGATGTCACCAAAAACTGAGAGGTAGAAGTGACTACATCTATGTGATCATCATGCTATCAGGTGACTCATCTCAGTTCATTCATTTCACATTTAGCTCTGTCCCTCTGATTTCAGTGCATTTCTTAATTCTGCATATACTATGTACACCCTGCATAAACATATATGGCTGCACCCAAACAATAACTTAAGCCACACAAATTGACAAAAAAACATGCAAAGTATTATTGTTTGGATATTAGCTTCTGATACTTCAAAATTCTTATCTTTTAGTGTTCTACTTGATACTCTCTGTGATTCTCACCATACCTTTCCAATCTGAGGTCATCATAAAATTAATAAAAACATCATGTTCCAAAGGGTACACTGTAAAAAAATCAACAAGGAGACGCCTTTAATAATATTTTACAAAAAGTATCTGCCATCCACTAAAATTTCTTCCTGTAGATGAAGCAGCTACCTAGTTTATTAATACTTTTTATTTGTGCTCAACTCTACAGCACCAGCTTGATGCAAAAATAAATAAATACATTATATATTCTAAATGCTCCTGGATGTCAACTCACATTTGAAAATTACTGTTACAAGACAAAGCTTGAAAACAGTGGAAAGCATCAATAGTGCCACTTTCTAGACAAACCTACTATACTCTTAAGGAACCAGCGTAAACAGTTAATAACCAGTACCAAACAGCAGCCATGAAATAAATCCAAAATAATACTAGTCCTCTATAAGCAAGTTATTAAACCTAGAAAGGAAACCATACCCAGACCATTCCATGATCAAATACATAAAAACATCTTCTTCTTTAACAATCACTTCATAAGCGCATCAACCTCCACTTTAAATCACTCCAAGATCACAACCCACAAACTAATACCAATCATACACAAGGCTCTTTTAATGTACAGTTCACATAACTCAAATAGAACTCTGATTCCACAGCTTATCCAGTTGATATACTTATCAGTAGATCCATCTCTGCACACGATGTTCCTAAGCTATGGAAACAATTAAATATAACACCTCTCAATATAGAAGGCACACAAACTAACCTCTCAAACTGCAGAGCAATCATTATACTAATCTTCTTTTCTAAAATACTGCAGAAATGTATTCAAAAGAAACTGTTACATCTTTTATATCCAAAGACAATGTAAACTATGCAACATGGCTTTCACCCAGGTTACAGCACAAAAACTGCCCTAATATCCTTTCTAAATAACATGAATGAGAATAAAAACAAAGGCTTTTATACTGCCTCCATCTTCCGAGACCTCTCAAAGGCTACTGATACAGTATCACGCACACTTATTCTCCACAAACTAGCTTCAATGGATCTAAGCTCTACAGGGGTTATACAACTACCTTACTCGTCATTCACAAGCTGTAAAAAGACAAGTCTTTTTCAAATTTCAGCTCCATAGCCATATGAGTACTACAAGGTCCATGCAAGGACTTAGCCTTTTTAATATTTTCATGACAGATGCACATAGCGTTCTTCCTCACTCCACACTAATAAACTATGCTAGTAACTATAGTCATCTGCTCTGCCTATATTCTACACCAACTTCAGTGTGATTTTACCTTCTCAAACATTGGCTAATTGTCTGACATCTCCTACCAAATGCTAATAAAACAAAGCTACTATTATTTGGCCAGGACCTGTCTCCATCTAGTCTAAAGTACAATATACAAATCAAACAAGTTACACATGCCAAACCCCTCAGTGTAATAATCAACCATAAATTACATTTTGCAAAACATATTGATTATGTCCCCTTAAAAGCACACAAAACTTGATCTGCACTATAAATCTAAGTATTACCTCACAGAATCTGACAGGTTAAATACAACACAATGACTGCAGGTCTTAATGAAGGTCTTAATCATAATGGTGGAACCGTTGGAGGTTTGGAAGTACAGATCAATGTTTATTCATGGCTCAATGGCTCAACAGACCAATAGAATTTAATGACACTAGGTGAATTACCTCTGAAACAGTTAGTCAATCCATCAATCAACTGGAAAGTGTTTTACTTAAATGCTGTAAGCTTCAGCTGGAGAACTCTTAATTTCGTGACTGTATTAAAGGTAGAATAGTACCCAAAGGGCTACACTATTGGAAATTCCCTACCGGCCTAGTCTCTAATTCCCCTCTGCATAAAGAACTGCTTGAACTATTTGGTAGACAAGGGTTTGTGCTTATGGAAATACTTATGAAACATAATCAACGTACTCTAGATGAGGTGATACAAGAAGCTACCGGTTTAGACCTCTGAATTACTAAAGATTTATTATTTGAAAGTTATTTCAAACAATATAGTAATATCTTTGTTAAAATTGACAAAATTGTTACTGATATTAAACATTGCAAATTTAAAAAACTCAATAAGGATCAGAAAGATTATTAAAATGGGCAGGCCTATCCTGTGTTGCAGTCTGGAGGTGTGGTGATTCAATCTAAGGATTCCATTGGTCCACATGAAGTAGAATCTACCAATAAAGTTGAAGAATATCCCCCTTTGGAGGAGGTTCCCCTAAGATGTTCTGAAAGGATACGGAACTGAATGAACTATCAAATACAACAGCAGAATTGAGGAAGGGGAAATTGGTCATGGCAGATTCATCAACCAGCGAGGTGAGGGACGTGGTCGAATTAAATAGTGGTTGCCCTCTAGTAAGGAATATTCCTCAAGTACTTGAAAGTGTAACAGGTAACTTTAAACTGTATAACTTTACTGCCAAAAACTTTGAACAAGAGTATTCTAAGTTGTTGAACAAAGGTCAGACTTTCATGACAGCTTTTAGAGAAAATATATGTGGGTTAATAGTGGACTTAAATTATACTTAAGAAAGTTAAATTTTAAAATTATATTCAAAGATGATGGTGTTGAATATAAATCTCAGGAACTTGGTTCATAAATGTATTTTTAATCTCCCCTCCCTTTACCCCTGCTCATTTTCGAAAAGGTGTGTGAATTTGAATTTAGAGACTTGATTAGTAGTAAACAATATGCATGCCCTAACTTATATGAGGTTGAAGTTAACCTCTTATATAAATTAAGTAGGAATAAAAACATTAGGATAATGAGACCTGATAAGGGGAGATGGGTGGTGGTAATGTACCAAAAGGACTATTTACAACAAATGATGGAACATGTATGTAATGATTTTTATAAAGCTACTTCTTTGAATGTTAACAGGTGTTATAAAAAACATTGATTATCTATTGGAGGACATGGTAATGCATGACCAAATTAGTCCTGAGCGGTTTCATTTTTTTGATGTTAAATATTCTGTTATACATAAAATATATGGTATACTGAAACTGCATAAAAATTTACAAACCCCCCTATGATGCCGATTGCTGATGCTAGAAAATCTAAAATGCACTAGATGGCTAAATATATTAACATCAAACCTAAGAATAGTTTAAAATCTATTTATTTCAAGATTCATGGGATTTTTTAGAAACGCTCAGATAATGATCATGATTTAATGTTATTCCGCACAACAGAAGCCTTGAATGGTTTCATGAGTTTATGGTTGAACATACAGATTTTTGCAATAATGGCATTAACATCTTGGATACATTTATGGAAATAGTATTACAGAACAACTTTGTTTTTTTAGATGGAAAATATTTTCTTCAAAAGAAAGGGGTTGCTATGGAGACATCTTGTGCCCCCTTTTTTGTAAAAATCATTTTATTGCAATGGGAAAATACATTTTTATTTAATTCCTTCAACCCCCCTCCCATCATGGTCATTCTACATTCGATTTTTGGATGACATTTTTATTATATGGAGTGGGTCAGTTAAAGAAATAGAGGAATTTGTATTTTACTTAAACATTCTTTTCTGAAATGTACCTTTTCCTATAAGAGTTTACATATTAATTATTTAGATGTCCTTATTAGCAAGTATATGGTAAATAAAAGACTGATTAGTAACATATTTAGGAAGCCGACATATTCAAATAGCCTTCTTTATTATTTTAGTTGCCATCCTGAGCATCAAAAGAAGGCTATTATTAAGAGGCAATATGTCTGGCTTGTCCGCATAGTATCTGAGGATAAGACTTATATACTAGAAGGGTAAAAACTGAGCTCTATGTTACCCTAATGATGTTATTTCAAAAATATTTGAAAAAGTTACTTTTAAAAGAAACAATGGTAACGATAAGCTCCTGTTAAGAAATTTCAGCCTGAGGGTATGCACTATTATGGTTAAACAATCTAGGGATAGGTTTTCTAAGGCTTTTATTACCAGTTACAGCTTGGATCATAGTAATATTGAGCAGATACTCAAGAAAAACTGGAATACTATGCTTTGGTAATATGATGGCTATGGTGGGAGAAGCCCCCATAGTAGTGTATAGAAAAACAACATCATTTGAATAATACTTCGTTAGAAATGAAAATGATTCCATCTTAAAAACAGAAAAGAAAGTTGAAACTTATAAATGTGGGCTTTGCCTGTGTACTTCTTTGGCCCATTCCTTTTGATAACATAACCCACTTGTCATTTACCACTTTCGTAGTCTCTGGTCATTGATTGATGTCCTACAGCAAAGCTTTTTAAATTCTTAATTTTCTGGTGCTGAACCTGCTGTGTGCAAGGTACTCCAAAAGAGTAAAAAGTGATATATTGTCTTGTAGGAGCCCTGCACAGGGCTTTGAAAAAAATGTAAATCTGTTATCCAACTGCTTTCTACCTGAATGTAGAACTAAAGCTCTCAAATCCACTTTTGTTTTAAAAAATATGCTAAATTCTCTTGACATGAACTCATATACATTTTGTTGACAGTTTGCTCCTGTAATCCATTTGTTGTGAATTCTCTGACAGTTACTAAAGCAAAAAAAGTGCTCACAGCTGATCAGCTGTTCAACTGAGATGGGACGTCCCATTTTTCTCAGCATGTAATGTTCTTTAAACTGGATATATGTAGTTTCTATAGTCTTTCTTATCATCAGTGCCAGTCAGTCTTCAGGCCTTTTACAACTCAGCCAGTCTTTGAGCAGATATGGTCATGGAAGGCCATTGTCCAAGCAGCTATATGGACTTTCAGCTTAGCCCTATCTCCCGAGTTCCCATGGCAGCCTTGTGGTAGTGCTTCACAATACTGGTGATCAGATGTGTGCAAGTTGCCTCACATGCAGAAAAATCATCTACAGAGTGTAATGCTGCTTGGTGAGGTATGAGTGTCCATGGCCCTCACTGGTACCTGCTATGTCTGCAGGCGTTTTCTAGGACTCATCAGTACAATACATCAGGCTGCCTTCCCTCCCTCCTTCCAAGGTGGGCAACCTGGCACTAACCTCTCACTCTCACTTTCACTTACACCCTCCCCCCAGAATTGGCAATCCAGTGCTAGTCTCTCAATCCCACCCATCCCCACCAGTTCCTCTAGCCCCCCAGGTTGTTGACAGATCCAAAGTTGTCCAGGTCACAGTCAGGGCTTCATACTTCTATGCCATGGATATAGCAAGCTGATGATACCAAGCAAGGGATGTACAGAAAAAAAGTCCTACATGGGAGGTATGGAAAGAGTCAGTCCTTATGTAAACATACTTATTTCAAAATGTTAATTATAAGTTTTGCGAAATTCTTTTCTGCCAAAACTACACTGACTTATACTAATTTCAAGGAAGTGACCACACCCATTTTACCTGGTTGAATTGATCTTAAGGTGTACTTCCTGGGTTCATAGCTCTAATAAGACAGCCCTGTCTTGACTGTTTTAATCAGACCCAACTAATTCCTGTTCACTTAACATAAGAAAAAGGATCAGAGAAGTGGATGAGTCTTTGAGGTAGACTGAACCTAGCAGAAACAATGTGGGAATGCAGTTAATGGTGAGATATTACTAAAGGCACTTGTATATTCCATGTGTTATCTGCAGTAGCTGTTTTATAACTACATTGAAGAGTACAGTCCTAACCAGTGCCTATTGTAGAGCCTAGTTCAGGAAGTAAATGTTAAAACCTATGCAGGAGATAAAATATTAGACCTTACACCGAAGTGGGGAGGAACAGGGATTTTAGAAGTAGAATGTCAGCCATCTACAAATAACTGATTGATAATCAGTACATCTTTTCAAATCATAGAACAGCAAATATTCAGGGCTACACATTAGCTAGCAAAACAGTGCCTCAGCAAAGTATTAAGGAATAAAATGAAACGGTGATAATCTATTACATGCAGTGAAGACCCAGTTTTGAAATCAATGCATGGTGGACTTAATATTTTACATGAATCTGATGTCTCTTTCAACAAGCACAGAGTGTGCAAGTAAAGAAAAGCACATATTTGTTCTGTCTGCTTACAGCGTTCCCACTACCACCTTGAAGGTGACCCACAGCATATTTCCTTCTTGATACAACAACGGTCTGGTGCCGTAAATGTACTCAGAGTCAAGAACAAGTAATCAGACTGGAACTATCTGTTTTAAAATGAGACATGAATGGGGATACAGACTTTTATTGTTACACCAATAAACTTGATTTTATTTGGCAGTAGAATCACAGAATGATACCTCTCAACTGTACAGATTTCTGCAGAATGTCCAGATTTTTGCCTCATATTTTTGGTCAATTTTTCATAAAATTGTGGTTTTCTGGAAGCACATTGACAAATTGTTGAAGACTGAAGTAAAAAATAATGACAGACATTTACGTTTCAGACTTCATATTCTTCAGAAAATTCATGATAATGCAAAACCTGATATTCTATTAACGTTTTAAGTTTGCAAGAGCAATATTTAAAAATTGTCCTTATTTTTCATCCTTTATCCCCCCCCCCCCCCATTATTTGTAGCTTTGTCCAGATTTCTCACTCTAAGAGGTTGAGTGGTATGCTGGCTACAGCTAGCACAAGGAAAAGAAAAATCCCTGGTAACTGATACCTCTCAACCTCTTAGCACAAGAAATTTGGACAAAGGCAAACATAA
Source organism: Protopterus annectens (assembly GCF_019279795.1). NCBI lineage: Eukaryota > Metazoa > Chordata > Ceratodontiformes > Protopteridae > Protopterus > Protopterus annectens. The sequence goes on along the minus strand of NC_056728.1, from coordinate 1,826,288,499 downwards.
TGGAGGGGGGAGGCCCAAAAAAGCGACTGATTTTTAATATTGCTCTTAGAAACATAGAAAGTCAATAAAATAATAGGTTTGGCGTTGGCATGCATTTTCTGAGGTATATGAAGGCTGAAACTGAAATATCTGTCATTATTCAGTTACTACAATCCTCAGTGATTTTACAGCAAACCACAAATTTTATGAGGAACAGACCAAAAATGCGTGGTAAAAATCTGGACGTTATGTGGAAATCTGAACAGTTGAGAGGTATGCTCAAGTCCTAGATTATTACTATAAGATACCTGACATCTACAACATTTAGTCACCAGGTATGATAATGTTTGTTGAGTTTGGGATATTTTTGCATACACAGAGCAGAAGTAGAAGTAGCCCATGTCAATCAGTATTTATAAGTTATGCAAAAGCAGAAACACATTCAAAAGATCAATACGATGGTCAGTTGTCCAGCATATGATCTACAACCTTGACTACAACATATAAAATGTCCCTGTATAATAAATACTCCAGCTATCAACCATTTTCAAAAACTGATAATGCTTCATTGAAAAGGACTCAGGAATATTTTTGTTTGTCTGTTTTTCAGGGGAGAGGGGGAGTTCCACTTGTCAACCACCCTGCCCTTTCCTGGTACCCTCCTCCTGCTCTCATGTACTTTCCTAACCACCTTATTTGCTTCCAGACTGTGGCCACTAGTCGGAAGAACATTACCTAACTCAGTAGAAAATGTTATCAATAATGGCACAGCAAACAAAGAGAAGATGGAGTCATGCTGAAAGGATATAATTTAAATAACTAACAGACATTTCCACGTGCTGCATAAATCTCTCAACTGTCCCTGTTTGGAGGACCATTCCTATTTTCAGGCCTGATTTACCACTGCACAGGATGTACATATTTTTAGAGGTAAGTCCCTAGTTTCAGTTTAGATTTACCTCTTCACACCATTTTCTTAATCTCTTCATCACACAGGATTTTTGAAGCTGCCTAGTACAAAGGAAACCACATTACATGACCAGCACACTACTAGTACCAATCATTTAAATGACTCTGTTTCAATGGTGCAGTGGTGCAGCAGTAACATTGTTGCCTTACAGCAAGAGGTTCTCTGGTTCAATTCTTGGCTGGGGTTCCTTCTGTGTGGAGTCTGCATGTCCTCCCTGCGTTTGTGTGGGTTTCCTCTGGGTGCTCTGGTTTCCTCCCACATTACAAAGACATGCATCTGGAGCATTTCTCCCCGGGCCTCCGCTGAAAATTGGCTTTGTTCCAAGTCGGACTTTCCTGGTTAACAAATGTTAAATAAATAAATAAAATAAGAGGACACACATCTTACATCTCCCATTTTCTGAAGCAAAAATAAATGATGTTGTGGGGTGCAATTTTGGAGTACAGTCCATTAAAGCTGATAGTGCTGTCTCTTTGATAATGTGCTTATACCGTTCCATCATTTTTGTCACTCTCTGTTTTTTAAACTGTTTCTTATTGGTAACCCACATTCCTACTGGAAGTGGGAAGAGTTATGGACTAGTATGCTAATTAAAGGTCCAGATTATTAGTTGGATGTTCCTACTTTACAAGGGTCTTTGTGTCTAATTTCAATGTCTGACAGCTGAGAGGTATGGTGTTACCTTAATTCATTGGGAACATGGTTACACTGACACCTATGCACACTATGACAGTACCTCTGGGAGGGTTACAAGGCTGGGCTCCAGTTAGGACAGTTTACAAGAAGTCAGTTAGCATCATAGCAAAAGTTATTTTAGCCATGTATCATAATATAGCTGAATTGTAAGCCTTTTCATGAAACATTAATGATTTCAGCTAAACCACCATGAAACACTGAGTAAAATGTATATAGAATTTCAAGGTAGAAAATTATTGGCAGGTTAACAGAGCTTTAGGCAAAGAGAGAACAAAGTTCTGTGAAGTATCCCAGTATTATTTAAGGATAAATAAATCTACTAATTAAGTAGTATAAACTAAAGCTGGATGTTTTAATTCCCCATGGAACTTTGACATTTAATAATTTGATTAAAATTTATTCTCAGCTTATTCTTCTTGTCCCAGATAAATGAAGACATAAGATGGATTTAAGCATGTTTGATCTAAGTGATGAACAGAGTTATAGAGAAAATAACATTTCTTGAGAATGGTGCTCCAGTTGATGATCTACATCTCTTCTAAAGTTTACATCGCATATTGTAAATTCTACAAAGATCTCCCATTATGGATACAAAAAGTGAGTTCAATTAACAGTAACAAAAAAAAAAATCATGTTGGATGTTGAACCCAAGGTATTTAATGTTGCTATAATTAATAATTATTTCTCTAAACTAATGTAAGTCTGTACTTGGATAAATTTATAGGTTCATAGGTGAGTACTAGGCTAATGGCCCTGGAGCCAACACAAGCCTAGCCCAAGAACATACGCAGATGTCCTGTTGCCGGATGTTAGTTCCCTGTACCCCTATCAAGAAAGGCTGTTGAAATGATCCCCAGGGTGAATTTCCTGTTTCCTATCCACTCATCAAGATTTTTCTTGAAGAGAGCCAGTGAGGTGCTCTGTTTGACATGAATGGGGAGTTTATTCCAGAGTATGGGTAGTCTCTGGGTTATGAACCTGTCCCTCCAGCAGGTTCTGTTTATTGTGGTGATGAAGTTGAAGTCCTTGGACCGTGTGGTGTGGAGGGATTGAGTCTTTTTCAGATGAAGCATGTCTACTAACACTGGGTCCGCCATGGCTTTGTATGCCAAGCAGAGATCACCTCTGAGTAGGTGATATGAGATGGAGTATAGCTGTAATTTTTTGAGTCTGTCTGTGTAGGGCAAGTGTTTGAGTCCTAGGATCCTCTTTGTGTGGAATTTCTGTGGCCTCTCCAATTGTTGCAGGTGTCTAGTGAGGTACATGCCAAATGGGGCATTGTACTCTATAATGGGTCTAATGAGGGATGAGTAGGGAGGGATTATGACCTTCTTCTTCCTGGATGAGAAACCCTTTGTAATGGGTCTGCCACATAGAAGGACTTTCTAACTACAGTCGCCACATGGTTGTTGAAGGAGAGGTTGCTATCTACTTGTGTCCCTAGATCTCTTAACACATCTTGGGAGTTGAAAGGGATACCTTCAATGTGGTAGTTCATGGGTATTGTGTTTTTCCCAAAGGGGATGACAATGCACTTTTTGGCATTGAGCTTAAGACCATGGTTCTGACACCAGTTGTTGGTGTCAGTGAGGCTTTTTTGTAGGATGTCAATGTCTGCTTGAGAGTCAGTAATGGCTCCTAGTTTGCAGTTGTCTGAGAACTTGGTTACCAGAGTCCTTTGATTTTGGCCTGAACTTCAGAGAAGTATATACCAAACAGGAGAGGACCCCAGGACCGATCCTTGTGGGATGCCACTTGTGACTGCCCTATGATCGGATTTGGAATCCACTACTTTCACTGTGTGGGTTCTGTCCATGAGCCAGTTGGCTACCCATCTTGTGATATAGAAATTTATGCTTAGGTTGGTTAGTCTGTCAATGATCCCTGAGTGGGGGATGGTGTCGAAGACCATGGCCAGATCGATGTATGATGTATGGACTGCCTTGCCTTCATTGACCACTCTGATGACAGATTTGAAGAAGTCTATCAGGTTGAGCAGACATGATCTGCCCTTTACAAACCCAAACTGTGAAGGATCCAGGGTTTGAAGGTTTCCTATATCCCTGTTAATGAGGTCCATAATGATGCGTTCCATGGCTTTACAGATCAGGCTTGTCAGGCTGATGGGGCAGTAGTTTCCTGGGTCAGTAGTCGCTCCCCCTTTGTGGAGAGCTAAATAGAATAACAGCAGATTTTCCTAAGTTCAGTTTGTAATTCAAGACTATGGTTAATGTTTTTACTCACCTCTAGAAGATTTTTAAGTGAAGAAGAGAAAACATTATCTACAAAGATTTTATCAATGTGTTCACTGAGTAACACTGAATAACAGCAATTGCTGGATGGTTTAAAACTCACCCAGGGATTCAATAAACTCCTTGTAAGTTTAGCACAAAGCCTACATGGAGCTTACATGTTTGCATGATGAGCAGCAGTGCCAATTGCATATGCATGCTGCACATCATGCTTACATGGATACATGTGTGGTTTTGTGGCCAGGAACTGTGTTAAGCAGTGCAAACACATTTAAAATGTAGACATGTCAACCTATGGGCAAACCAGGTCTGCAGGATTGCGTGGACAGCCACAATGACTGCCAGGGTTTAACTTAAGGCAATGAATGCATTACTAACACATAAAAGGAAAGTGTACTCAGTTCAAAGCACAGTACAAACATGTTTTTACCATATGGAAATAAAGGCTTGGGGTGATGATCATCAAGGATACCTTGACTGCATTATAAAGACAGCAGACTGGGGAAGTCTGTGTATTAAACACAGCCACAGGTAGAAATGGTAGGAATGATGAAAGGGTAACAGGACAAGTGAAGCATGGTAATGTACACCAGATAAGGGCATGTCAATGTACGTACACCCCAAAGACAAGACAGGTGTAGCATGAAAGGTAATCACTAATTACATATGTACATAATACAGTATGTACTGCTGATTACACATTCTGTGTGGGTATATTCATATCATCACACACTTAACTGTATATTACGGGACTCTCAAGCAAGGTCACATATCAGTGGAGATGATTGTTTGTGATATAAGCAATCTGACATGATTACTGGAGAGGACACTTAGCAAGGATTATATATACAGCAGGGGGTATGTGCATTGTGAATATGGGTCAAAAACAGTTGCTTGAATATCAATGTAATGTCAGCATAGGTCTCAACAAATTGGGAAACAAAGCAACAGGCTTACGGACAACAGTGGACCGAATCATGCACAATCATGGACAATATCAGGATAATACCACCATTAATGTGTGTCATTGATACAAATTATGGGATTGTGAGTTATTAAGATGTTCTGCATGCACACATGTATCACTGTAATGATTTGTCAGTAATCACACCTTCCTCAAAAATGATCACTTTTGGGAAGTGTTAAGAGGGGCACTGTTACACCCGTATTTTAAATTGGGAGCAATATGCCACAAGCCACACTTGCATGAATGTAACCCATAGCATCAATGTTATCAATGATCTGTGTATTTACTGGATGCATTATAGCAACACATATCACGCATGCATCTTGTATAACACCTTGAAGGGAAGTCTGCACTGTCAACTCCTAATGGCTATGCATCACAAAGAATACTTATGTATGAACAAAAACAAGTGTGGAAGCACACTGCAGCAAATGTGATACACTTGAATAAATCACCCCTGGAAGATGAGTGAAGAGGTACATGCAAAAGGGTGCATTACACTCAGTTATTGGTTTGATGAGATCAGTGGGGCTATAATGTCCTTTCATGTGGATGGCCTGCCCATACTCATGACATGTGCTACATACAAGGCGTTTGTACCACTGTGGTCGCATGCTGGTAGAAGTTCAGCTTACTAGCTACCCGAGTACCCAGGTCACATAAAACTTCATCTGCTCATAGGGATGTACTGTATATACTGTAATTAGCTTGTGTATTTGCTTTCAAAAGGAAATAATATAGCAATAACCCATGCCTGGGTGTGGGTAATGCTGGATTTACCCACAGTTGGCGTGGTTTGGTCCCGAGGCAAGCCGAGGGACCAAACAAAGCCAACCGTGGGTAAATCCAGCATTACCCACACCCAGAAGTGGGTTATTGCTATTATACAATGACATTATTTAAGAAAAGAAACTTCTTAAATAAAATAATATAATGCCTCTTTACTGCCCCTTCGCGCGGCGCAGCTGTATTCTGCGGCAGTTCTGATGTACCGCGCATGCCCTCGCAGTACATCAGAGCTGTGGGCAAAAGCAACGGAGAATGCAAGATCTCCGTTGCTTTTTGTACTGTTTTGCTATGTTAAATGGGTTTAACATAGCGAGACAGCTTTAAAATAAGCAACGGAGATCTCCGTTGCTTATTGTAAAGCTGTCTCGCTATGTTAAACCCATTTAACATAGCGAAACAGTAAAAAGCAACGGAGATCTTGCAATCTCCGTTGCTTTTTTTTTTAAAAAACTGTCTCGCTATGTTAAATGGGTTTAACATAGCGAGACAGCTTTAAAATAAGCAACGGATATCTCCGTTGCTTATTTTAAAGCTGTCTCACTATGTTAAACCCATTTAATATAGCGAGACAGCTTTAAAAAAAAAAGCAACGGAGATCGCAAGATCTCCGTTGCTTTTTACACACTGTGTCGCTATGTTAAAGGAGTTTAACATAGCGAGACAGCTTTAAAAAAAGCAAAGGAGATCTCCGTTGCTTTTTTTAAACCTGTGTCGCTATGTTAAACTCTTTTAACATAGCGAGATAGTGTTTTATACTAACGGAAAAAGTCCGGGCGACCGGACCTTTTTCTGTTAGTATATTGAGGGATTTACAACAGGCACGCTGGTTGGGCTGGCCAATCAGCGTGCACGTTTTAGGGGAGGAATTTATAATCATGCTCTTGGTTCATATAGTGCATCTCCATGGCTCTGACAACAATCATTTTTGTGTATTAACTCTTTATGCATTATATTAATAGTGTTCTTGAATTCAACAACTGCCCACAATTTGCAGTCATCCACAAAGCTGGTTAGACAAATGATGTTGAAGTTTGTCTTGACTTGTAAATGTTAAATACTGAACAGGAAAGGGCATAGTACAGGACCCTGAGGTACACACCTGGTCACTGAACTCTACCTAGAATGACTTATACATGTCAACATCACGTGTCCTGTGACAGGTGTTTATGATCACTTGAGACAGCTTCTCTGTAATACCTGAGAGTGGATTTGTATCAAATGCCTTGGCCAGTTCAAGTTATTCGGTATGAGACTCTTTTCCTCATGCATGCCCTTGGTGACCTTCTTGAAGCCATTAACAAGATTTAACAGACATGATGTAGCTGTAAAAAATCAAACATGGGTTTTGTATAATGTCATGAGATTACCTGTCCACTTTTTCATAAGGTCCATGAGGAGTCGATGATCTGCCTCACAGATGAGGGGAGTCAGGATTATCAGTGTATAATTCACTGCAACAGGTGATGGTACCCCTTGTTCAGATGGATGACTGTTGCTGTACACCCTTCTGCAAGAACATAGTCTGTCTGGAGGCTGCATTTATGTAGGGATCCAACTGTGTCTGCTAGGTCAGGTTTTAAATCATGGTACAGGCAACCTGGAATGGCATCAGGGCCCATTGATCCTGTGTTGTTAGCTTTACAGAGAACAGAAAACACAGATGAGCTGCTCTCCTAAGGGAAAAAGCTAAGTAATGCTTGCATGTATACTTTGGATGATGGCCAGTGGAGGGCAGGTTGGTGAAGTGTGACTCAAACTGTCTGCTAGCAGGCTGTCTATTGTCTCTGGTTGAGTATGGCTGGTGGCATCCACAAGCAGCTCTGCATTTAGTGGTATATTCCCCTTAACATTTCACATTTATTTAAAAAATTATTTGTGACAGCACCTCCAAGTACAACCTTGGTTACACATCACATGCCACACAGTGGTACTGTTCATACAGTCTTACAGCTCTACCAATGTCACATAATTACATCAACTGCACAACATATGCCTATATGTTTTTCATTGGAAAGTTATGCTTGAGTGGTCTGATACCATAAAAGGACACATTACGAATGAGTTGGTTGTGGCACATGCAGAACAGTTACTGATGCGGGCAAGATGGCAGAGCCCTGTATGGCAGTGGCCTCTCCGGCTCCCAATATGCACTTTTCATTTTTATGTCATTTTTCTATATGGTGAGTCTTATTTCTTGCGCCTCCTTCCTGCCGAGTGAGTGGTTGTTGCAGACGTATTGCTTATGGTGTCCTAAATAAAATTCTGTCGTCTTTTTTTATTGGAACATAATGTGGAGCGCTGGAAGTTGGGCAGCAATGGGTGCCAAACCAATGTGGAGTGTGTGAATGGAGTTTTTCACTGGAATAATTATTGGAAATGGACTGTAAATGGACTGATAGACCTGTGATGTGGCAGTTGGGGAAGGAAAACAGTGGTAAAGGTCTGGATGGTGGCCTGTGAAGGTCGGTAGTGCCGAAGTGAAGGTCTTTTGGTTTTGCTAATGGTGTGGTCATGCGGGCCTACAGGTAGAGGTGGTTGTGAAGGTTGTGGATGGAAAGTTGGCCAGAAGGAAAGACTTTGGCGTGGATGCTACTATGACGGCTGTTGGAAGGTCTGTGGTGTTGAGGCTGGACAAGGACTGATTTAAAATGTTGATGGTATTGCATGGAGTTGGTGGGATGATGAGAGTAGCCCATGTATCGCATTTGTTTTTAAACTTCTGGTCTTCAGTTGGCTCCTCATTGCTGATGTTTAAGTGCTTTGCTGTTTCTTGCTATATGTTTTATGTTGTTATGTTATGCTGTGTATATTTACTTTGTCTGCATGAGCTTGGAGGAATGGAATTTTGTTCAGCTGTAACTAGGGTACGGTTATAGTTGAATGACAATAAAATTACTTTGACTCTGACTTTGACACAAATGATATTAGTCACACAGTGGTGCTGGTGACCACCACAACAGTCTTTGGATACAGCCACACAGTTGTACATACAATGAACTCAATAAGGTTGCAACTGAATCAAAACATGTTAATTTTGTATGCATCACAGCATTACAACATATGGATGAAACAAGACTTACGTGCCCATGTAATCAGTGCAAATTTATATTGATGTAAATCACAGAACACTTAATGATGGTAGGTATATACATGCACACATGTGCCATACTGCAAGTGTCACTGTGATGGTTGAATAAAAACTGCTTAGAATGTTAATCTGCTCCACTACAAAAACACATGCCTTACTAAGCCAACAATATACACAATATCATCCCATGTCTAAAGTTCTCAGGAGACATATTCCTGCAGTGTTATGGAAGGAATGTGTAATGGAATGTCAGAAATGGCCATCAATGCATTACCTCACATAACAGCTTGTAATACCATCTTGTAGCCCTACCATACATCCACACCTCAATATAGCATATATCGATGATGGCAACATTGACATGTGAAATTTTCATAGGGTCATAGGACATTACTACACTAACAGCCAGCATCACATAAAATCCTAGCCATTATGATACCATTTAAATCAAACTCCTTATATCTATATGACTGAAGATAGTAAGGCTATTTGATTGCATTACATACTGCCTCTGTCCACATGTGATATGTGCACCACCCCAAGACATAATTAGCAATCACACATCCAGTGCTCTGTAGCTGGCTTGCAGAGTCTCATGGAAGGACTCTGCTTCATGATGTGCGCATGCATCTTTGACATGATGACATTCTCTGCTCCTCTGCAGGAAGGATGTCATGTGGTAAGAGGGAAAAGGGGATGCTGGATGCACGGGGATATGTTAAATGATCTCCTAAGTGGTAGCGAAATGAAAAGCAATTCAGAAGATCATACAATGACCGCAATATACCCCAACCACACGCACAGCAGTAGACTGGGTCTGATTTGAACCTTACACCTGTGTTGGTATAGAAGCTAAATTACATACAATGTAACACTAGCACCACCACATATGTCTGACTTTAACACTATCACATTGCACTTTATGGAGTATGATAGCATCATTGTATGCTGAGATGAACATGTTGGGAGGAGTGTCTGACATGGTTGTGGAGTTACTTCTCAGTGTAGAATAGTCTCAAAAATATTATTTAGATGTAGATGCACTCAAGTTGTCAGATCACAACCCTTAAATATCTAGCTACAGAAACTGTACAACACACTACTTAATTTTACTGCCACAACACAAGGCCAACTTGACTACTATTAGTGTGGACTTTAGACAGGATGACATCATCAGTGTACGTTACAAGAAAATCTTTGGAAGAGAGCCTGATGTAGCTGTGGGCTCACATGCCATTCTAAAATTGTCACCATACTGACTGTTGAATAAACACATACACCAAATGACCACAGTGAGATTAGAACCCCTAGCTAATTATATACAAAACCCAGTACTTAACACAAGTACTACAGCACAAGTCTAGTTTTCATAGCATCAGACAACACTTTATAGATGATATCAGCAGTCTCTGGGGTGTAGGAGTGTCTCACATGATGTTCTAAAATGGTCTCTAGAATGTGAACTAATTGTTCATAAACACCAGCTGACTGCAGTGAGACTAAAACCCTACCTGACGATGGACAGAACACAGTACTTAACATTATCGCCATAGCACAAGTCTTGCATTTATAGCGTCAGATAGTTTTTAGCTCATGACATCATCAGTGTCTGATGAGAAGAAGATGGTAGTAGGAGTGGCTCACATGCTGCTCTGAAATGGTCTCTGGAATGTGAACTAACTGAACACACACACACACACACACACACACACACACACACACACACACACACACACACACACACGTTAACTACATTGAGACTAGAACCCCTATCAAACTATGTAAAGAACACAGTACTTAAAGCAAATGCTACAACATAAGTCTGGTTTTCACAGTGTCAGACAACACTTTATAGATGATGACATCATGATTGTATGTTAGTAAGATGATGTTGGGAGGCCAGTATGAAATGGTTGTGTAGGTACGTACGACTGTCAAAACATTTGTTTGCATGGGCCTGGATTGCTGGCAGTAGGATACAGACTCGTGGTCTTCTGACTAGACATACACAAACACCAGTTGTTTGTAGTGAGATAAGAACCCCTACCTAACTTGTCACACAAGGTAGAGAACTCAGTACTTAACACAAGCACAATAGCAAGAGTCTGAGTTTTACACTGCTGCTGGACAATTTATAGTGGATGATACCATCATTGTACGTTTGTGAGAAGATGTTGGGAGGCTTCTATGAAATGGCTGTGTAGGTAGATATGACTGTCAAAATATTTAATCTGCATGGGCCTGTATTGTTGACAGTAGGATACATACTCATGTTTTTTGACTTCACACACAAGTTGACTGCAGTGAGAGTAGAACCCCAACGTAATTAGTTATACAAGCTAGAGAAGTCAGTACTTAACCCAAGCACCATGCCACACATCTGATTTTTACACTGCTTCTGGACAATTTATAGTGGATGACATTATCATTGTATGTTTATGAGAAGATGTTGGGATGCCTGTATGACATGTCTGTGTAGATGGGTACAGCTGTAAATTTTTTCCTGCATGGGACTAGATTGATGACAGTAGAATACAAACTCATGTCCTTCTGACTTTGCACATACACACTTACAATACATAGACACACACACACACACACGCATAATGTGGCTACTATGTCAAGTTAACCCACATGTAAGTATTTGTTCCCATCCCCAGAACACATTAGTTAATAATTGCACCATTCCTGAAGTATACTTTTGTCATGTTATACTTGTCTTTACAGTTGATGCCCTCATCATTTTATGATGTTGGTATCATATCCTGTTATAAGAGTGGTGTGCAAAATGTGGATTTGGTATTTTCTGTTGTGTTTCCAATGTGAAACTAAATGCAAAAAGCTGTCAGGAATGCATGTATCAGAAATGAGACATATGCAGCTATTTTTAAATATGTTGTGTACATTACACAGTTACTTTCACACACAGACACACACATTTTGTGATCAGCATGCATGCAACTGTGTATGTACATGTGTTTGTATTTGTGATGAATTGATGTCCACATTAATACATGCATAAAACAATCTTAATGTCCATTGTCATTATAAAGCTATAGCTGATGCTACAATGCAATTGTGCTATTCACTTCTGTAGTGCAGTTGACATTTGGGAACTAGTACTGACATATCCATTTTGAAGTGCATGGGTGCAGGGCACACAGGAGTCTGAATAAATATGTGTTTAGTGAGTAACAAGTGACTTCTCTGCAACTGTGGTTTTACATGGATTATTATGGGATGAAGAGTAACTGGACAGTAAAAAAAAGTAATGTATTTCGGCTTTTCCTCTTTAGGCATTACCACAGTGGATCACCAGTCTGTCGACTGATTGGCAGTTGTTATTTTACAGTGTCAAGTTGCCAACCCAGCACCCAACCTTCATGGAAAGCACACACATACACACACACACCCCTACCTGCATGAATTTAAAACTCACTTGACTGCAGGGAAGACATGTAGACTCCACAGAGAAAGAACTCCAGCCGAGAATCGAACCAGAGAGTCTCTTGCTGTGAGTTGACAACACTAGCCTCTGCATCACCACAGCCTGAAGAATAACTGGACAGTAAATATACTAATTCATGCCACTCAGTTATTTCCATAGTGCACCGCTAAGCAGCTGGTTTCACATGTGAGATTTACATTTCATGATGACTACTTAAACTTGAGAAGTACTTATGCATATCGGCTATGGCAGAAATAGCTGAGAGATACTATGGTGTCCATAATGTATTTTTTGTATTGCAAATGTTCTCAGACATTTTATGATATAAAGGACTATTAGTACTGCTTTCCCCGTTTGCATTGAGTTAAGCGACGAGGGAATTTGGGTCTCTGCTTCACTGAGGAAATAATAAGAGTTCTGTTGGTTCGCTTTCCTTCTGGCAAACATGCTAAGCAGAGAGGAGTGGCAGTTGGCTCTTTGGACAAAACTGAGTGTAAGAAAAAGACCTGCTGACTAGCTGTCTCTGTGGCAGCAAATATATATATATATATATATATATATATATATATATATATATATATGGGTCTACTTCAGAATGTGGACAGATCAGAATGCCGACTCTCATATGGCTGACACCATATGATCGACATTCCGAAAGACCAGCATCCTGTAATAGCACCATTTACCTATATGTAAACACAGTAAACTGTGTTATGCAGGAGGGCAAGCCCCCCTGAACCTCCCACACCTCCTGCTACTAAAATATTCTCACTCTGAGATTGCACTACAGTGCAAGAAAGGGGACTCTCCCAGTCCTGCACTGTAGCGAGATCTCCGGAATTATTTATCGGCCTTTCAACTGTTCACTCATATGGTGTCGGCCATATGAGTTTCGAACATTTGAAAGTTTGAACAAATGAAGGGTTTTGGAGTACAAATGATACAGGGTTCAACTCCAGCTCAATCTGTTTTTTTTTTTTAAATATGCATTCGGGTGGCATTAAGTAATTAGATGTGATAATTTTTGAAAATGTGAGAGGGAGAAAGACTACAGTGAAGTACTGTATAGAAATGAACACCACTCAATTGAATTATGCCAACAGCACACATATGATTGGCATTTTTATACATTCATCAGTCTAAATAAATAAGATTGGAAATATTTAATATTGGTGCCATTAGTCTTCTTTAACTGTATGTTTCTTTAGTGCAGTGAGTTGAAGCAGCATTGAGTGGAAGTAAATGCACCATCCTGTAGGACATTCAGAGCCATTCAGCATCATTCAGCACTGGTGCATGATGTCAAACTCAGCACAAATGCAGAGGACAAAAATTGAAGGACGTCATTAAGGATTTATTATTAATGTTCATGCTGTGTGATTCTATTTTTTGACCAGATTAAAGGTATGAAAATGGGGTAGATAGAAAAATGGTGAAGTGGGGGGGGCGAGCAGTGGGAAGAATAAAGGGAAGCAATATTGGAATCTGCAGGAGGGAATTATCAAAGAACCATAGCTATCCACTTCTTCAACAGTGTAAAATGAACATGTATAGAATATTGGATGAACTTGGACTGCCACCTCAATGAAGATGGGTGACAGCAAATCTATCATATTGTATAGCCAATTGGGCCAAAAAAAGTATGCCAAGAAGACACATATGCAAAGTGGAGAGCTATGTGTGGGACAAAATATATATCTCTACACACACACACACACACACACATATATATATATATATATAGAGAGAGAGAGAGAGAGAGAGTAAAACCTTTTGATCTAGAGGAAATAAGGAACTATGACCCAAGTTTTACAAACCTTTATTCAAGGCAATAAAAACATCATAAGTTATTTGAGTGCTTTCATTCATTAAGTAGTGTTACATGGTTGAACTTCTTCAGAAATACAATTCATAACTTGCAGGTTCATGCATTTAAGATTTTTCTCTGGCTATTGAGGGGGAGGGTTTAACTCCACCTTATCTGATCCATTTTAGTAATCTTTTTACATTTAGGTTCCCATTCAAGCCTGGCGGCATGTCAGCCTGGAGTTTCACCTGCCATCTAAGTTTTCTGACTTCCGGCTGGGGCTTGGTATCACCATGGGGGATGGTGACTTTGTCCAGGATTATGAAGAGGAATTTAGTGCAAACTGGGCTGGTATATTTGTGTTTTGCTAGAGCATTTTTAGTACCTTGGTTTCTAATGGCTTGGTAGTGTTCCTTGATTCGGTCGCTTAGTTTTCTTACTGTTTGGCATACATAATAGGCTCCACATTGCTCGCAGACTGCTATGTCTGTAGTGTTGCAGTCAAATACTTGCTAGAAGGCGAAAATGTGCCTAGGAGATTTTAGGTTGAAGTGTTCCCCTTTGGCTATGTACTGGCAGCAGATGCATTTGCTGCAGCTGTACATGGCTGGAAGCCTCTGATCATTAGGGGTGGTGGTTGGGGGGGGGGGGGGGGTGTGACGAACATACCCTTAAGAGATGGTGTTCTCTTGTAGCTGAAGGATGGGGAAGGTCCCACTGCTTTTTGCAGTTCGTAGCTGCTTTTACTGATCTCCCAGTTGTTTGTCAGTATAGTTCTGATAGATTTCAAGTCCAGGGGGATTGGCAGGGGGAATCTGGTGCTGTCTTTTGAGGCTGTGTTTCTCTTCGTGTTGTGGAACCCTTATCCTAATATTGGAGGGTATCTTTGGAGTCTATTATCTGAGATGTCCCTCCAGATACTGTTGACCAGTTCTACGGGGTAGTGCTCGTCAAAGAAGAGCTTGGCTAGGAAGTGGCATTCTTGTATGAATGTTTCTTCTTCACTGACCATGCGGCTTAACCACACAAATTGCCCCTTTACTATGTTCTTCTTCATGAAGAAGGGGTGTTGGTTGGTGTAGTCGAAGTAGTTGTTCTGGAATGTCAGTTTCCTGTGTATGTTGGAGGAAACACTTTTGGAGACCGGGTCTAGGGACAGCGTGACATCCAGAAATTGGACTTCATTATCTTAGCCTGAGAGGGTGAAGTTCAAGAAGTCTATGCTATGGTTGATTCTGTCTAGAAAGGGGTCAAGTTCCTCTGTGGCTCCTTCCCAAAGGAAAAAGATATCATCTATATAGTGTTTATAGAGACTGGTAGACTCAAACCCCACAAGGTTGGTGAGAATGTCCGACTCCCACCATCTTAGGACTAAGTCGGTGTAAGCTGGTGCCATTTTGGCTCCCATAGCCACCCCTTGGAGTTGTTGGTAAATCTGGCCATTGGAAGAGAAGAAATTATTTTCCAGTACTATTTCTAGTAGTGAAATCCATGTTTTGACTTGGTGTGGTGGGGTTTATATATATATATATATATATATATATATATATATATATATATATATATATATTTATTTTTTTTTTTACAGGACAGGTGCCTATTTTTTTTTTAATTTTATTTCAGTAAGAGAAAACTGTTGGGTAAAGGACATAGGTTTGGAAATTGATAATGTTTGCTTACTGCCTGCAGGTGTTGTCTCTGCAATGTTAGGCAGAGAGCAACAACGCCAAAAAAAGAAGACAGCAGTTTATGAAATAGGAAGAGTGATAGCTGATATTAGTTTATGGGCTGGATGCTGATGTACCTGTTAGATGAGTTAACTTTTCAGACATGCATTGGGGTGTATAAATTTTATGACCTGGCATATCTTTGGTGGCTTTACACACTGATAAAAGTAAGTTATACAATGTGGCATTCGAACCTATGTAAAATAGACAATACATAATCTTCTATATAGGTGTTTTTATCTCGATGCCAAAAAGGAAGTGTTTGTAAGACATGCTCATTAATTATATAAACACATTAAAGAGTGAGTGGTTAACTATGTATGTGTGTGAACTGACAAGGTCCTGGTTTATACATCATGTGTATATGACTATCACTGAAGTATGAAGTCCATCCCAAGGCAGAAAAGACACTTTTAAGTACAAAAACATAATTGTCAGTATACCCTTAGTCAAACATATCATTTATATCTGGTCTATATCACTTTGTCGAAGTCACTAATCATTGAACACCTCTTCATCAAACCCTATTTGCTGAATCTTCATCCGTTGAATAATCGTTTCAGCAAAACTACTTTCCAGGGTAAGTAACAAGTGGGCCAACCCACCAAGCGCAACAAAAACAACCTATTAAAACCCACCCTGGTGGTGGCTGCAGCCCCCACACAACCCCAACTAAATATACCAACTCCAAGATCGTACTACAGTGGGGAAAAGGGCAAATTCCCAATAATAGCCCACTGTTTACTTACCGTTGGAAAATATTTATTGAAACGATCGTTCAACAAATTAAGACTTCGACAAATAGGGTTCAACAAACAGGTGCTCAATGATTAGTGAGTTTGACGAAGTGAAGTAGATCTATTAATAACATACCCACTGCTATACATAATTGCTATTACATCTAATTATCTTTATATTGTTCATTATTTTTAAAAACTGAGTGGAGCAACATTAATAAAATTTGGATTGTGCTACCTTAATACAGCCATGAACGTACACCATTTACCACAAGGAAGGCTGGACAACAGGTGTATTTTTACAGTCATTATTCTGCAGACTGCTCATTGTAGCTGAGGAAGTTTGTCACACATGCTCATTAGACACACACACACACACACACACACACACACACACACACACACACACACACACACAAGGGCACCCGCAGGCAGGTGCAAGGGGGTGCACTTGCACCCCCCTGGAACTGGGCTGGCTGAGAAATTTTTTTAATTTAATTTAAAAAAAAAAAAAAAGTTCCAGTGTGTATTTTTTTTTTAAAGGGAGTTCCTCTTTAAGAACGCCCTTTACATCCCGTCCAGTCGCACAGATGCAACAGGTGTTTGCGACCTGTTTTCGTCTTTTGTGCGACTTGGGGAGGCTGCTACTCGTGTGTAGATTTCATTCAGTGTGTTCTGGTACCTAGAGCCGGTTTTCTGCTCTTGGAAATAAAAAATCCCAACCTGCGGATCGCACAGCTCAAGTTCCTGTTAACCATGTCGGCAGGATGTAAAAGTGAAGACAGAGTTAATGGAAGCTGTTAAAGAAAACAGTTTAATTTGTTGGAAAACACAGACAAGACTTGGAGGTTTGTAACAGTCCGTTTTCAATTGGCTGCATCCATATGCGCGGGTTCCTTTAAGTTTCCCTTAAATAGTTTTTCAGTTGCCACAAAATAGTCTCCTTGCTTATTTCTGATTTTTAACCGGAGTACGTACGTTTGAACAGTAATGACTGAGAGTTGCCTGAAGTGACCTAAATTCTCCTAATACAGGCATCACAACACGTTATTTTCGGTTCCGGTTTCGTTAACGGTAACGGTTATTTAGTTTTTTTCCCCCAAAAAACGTATGGTAAGCAAACTAAGGTAAGTAACTTATCTGAAAATTCAGAGAGATGAACAGTTTAACCATTTTGTCTTTGTGCTAAATGAATTAGTTAGGTGACCTCTTTAATAGAAGAAATTGCACTGACTGTCCGTTTTATGTCTGAGCATTTCTTGCTGGCTGCTACTTGTTTTAAATTGATATGTACTAGCATTATTGTGTTTGTGCCTGGTTTGTTTTTATTGCATTCAAACACACAGCTCTTTTTTTATATACTTCTAATTTACACCTCGTTATGGCATCCATTATTTTGTTTTGGCTGTCCTCCTTAACTAAGTGACTTGCCCATTAATAACAGCAAGTATTTGAAAATGAAAGGTGTACTTGTAACTCAATGGCAGTAAAATTGTTAAGCTATAATGCCTTGCAGCTGTCAGTGATATTTGCATTGTAATTCCACACATTGATAGAGATTCAGTATTATTTATATTTCTAACTTACAGTTAAGCATATTTTTGATATGTCTCTAAAATCACAATAAACAAACACTCAAGAGGTGGGTGCCTTGCTGTCATGTGAAAGTTTGTTTGGCTAACAAGTGCTCTGACTGAGAATACATGGTCAGTTTCCAAGATAAGACAGTGAAACTTTACAGAAGATGTATGATGTTTGATGTCATTGTTGTATATTACAGTAATGACATGAAGACAGTGAATGTAACTGTTATCACTGTAAGAAAGATTTCTTACTGATGTTATATTAACCTGTTATGTTTATTGCTCACTAAAGGTATTTGTGCTTGTCTTGTGTAAACTAGGTTTTGTTTTAGAAAATGCTGTAGAATGTATTGATGTGTGTAAGCTGGTAGAAGTGTGGTGATGTTCCACAGCACAGAAGTGTTAATGGATTATGTGGAAGCTGCTGACTGGTACACTAAGGTGTGTGTGTGTGTGTGTGTGTGTGTGTGTGTGTGTGTGTGTGTGTGTGTGTGTGTGTGTGTGTGTGTGTGTGTGTGTGTGTGTCAGAACAAGAGTCCATACTGCAGTTGAGTGGTTAAAGATATGGTCACTGAGAGAGAATAAGAATCCCTTATGCACATAAAACTATTCAAGATGTTATCTTTGTAAGCAAGGCTTTCAGAATATATTTGCAGAATGACCCATTTGTTTCATTTAGTTTTCAAAATGTGTGGTTTTCTGGCATTTCTGGCATTCAGAACTGTAGTCATAAACAGAAATTTGAGTAAGACAGTGTGTCCTTTTGAAAATTCAGTGTGTGTCATGGGGTAGTCTGTGAAATAAAAATGACAAGCTGAAAAGTAAAGTATACAAAACAGTAATGCAACTATTGCTTCCTTATAGCCCAGAAGCCTGGACTGTAAATGCAAGCCCATTGAGGAAGCATTGGATTTGGTTGAGATGGACAGAAGGATGCACACTATGGGACAGCTGAATAAAATAAGGACATCAGAGCAAAATCCAAAATAGTATCAATTGCAGAGAAGGTCAAGGAGAACAGAGTATGATGCTTTAGTCGTGTGCAGGAAAGCAAAGGACAATTTGGTTGGCTTGTTCTCCCTATGTCTGCATGTTTTAGCCTGCTAGTTAACATAAAGGATTAAGGCTGTCAGGTGTTAGCAAGCTGTTTACTGTAGTGCAGAGGTTGATTCCCTCAGTCACCATCTGTCTACTGTATAATTCTGAGCAAGTAACTTGTATGCATACCTCTCAACTGTACTAAATTCCTCTGTAAATACCAGTTTTGAGGGCAAAATATTGGGGTGCCACGAATTCAGAGTGGCCTGCCTGTTTAATTTCCAAATTTCCCAGGGTTTTTTTTTTTGAGGGGGGACATCATCCTCACGTGCAGGGTGTGTGCAATGACTTCAGCTTCATGAGGCAGACAGCTTGTCAGAAGTCAACTGACATTTGTTGCTACTTAATTTAAACTTGTGTAGCAGTCAAGAGCTGCAGAGTCAGACCAGTCGGTGGGTTTTTCCTGTTCTTATTCAGGCAGTGTACAGCACATCTTTCTTCCCCTGGCTCCTCCAGGTAGGGTAAAAAAAAGACTGCACTACTAGTCTGTTTTCTTTGGGCTTGCTGCATTGATTATGTCCAAGAGAAATGAGAGACAATTGCATTGCACTAGTAGCTAATGGTTTCTTATCTGATGCATTCCGTTTACTGTTTTTTCTTTGGACTCCTTATTTGAGTGTTGAACTTGAATTCCGTTTACTGGTTTTATTTGGGCTTGCTGCATTGATTATGTCTGAGAGAAACTTGCACTGTTATGAACTGAATGTTGTGCATTCTGTTTACTGGTTTTCTTTGGGCTTGCTGCATTGATTATGTCTGAGAGAAACTTGCATTGCTATTGCATTTTTTCTTATGTGCAAGTGTACTACTAGGGTGTGTGTGTGTGTGTGTGTCTGTGTGTGTGTGTGTGTGTGTGTGTGTGTGTGTGTGTGTGTGTATGTGTGTGTGCGTGTGTGTGTGTGTGTGTGTGTGTGTGTGTGTGTGTGTGTGTGTGTGTGTGTGTGTGTGTGTGTGTGTGTGTGTGTGTGTGTGTGTAAAATGCCAACTTAAGTGTTTAGGGTTACACAGACTGGAGCCCTGTACCCCCACTCAATGAGTACTGGTGGCTAAACCCTGTACCTTCGCTACAGGTAACAAGAGCCTGAATTCCCTACCCACCACCATTTGTGAAACTTTTGGAGATTTTTGCCTCATATTTTGTTCTGTTACTTGTAAAATATGTGGTTTCTGAGTGTTTAACACCTTAAATAGTTGATGGTGCAGTGGTAGCATTGTTCCCTCACAGCTAGAGGTTCTCTGATTTGATTCTTGGCTGGGGCGCCTTCTGTGTGGAGTCTGCATGTCCTCCCTGTGTTTGTGTGGGTTTGCTCTGGTGTCCTCCCATGTTACAAAGACATGTGTCTGCAGTATTTTTCCCTGGGCCTTTGCTGAAAATTGGCTTTTGTTCCAAGGACATGTGTCTGCAGTATTTTTCCCTGGGCTTGGCTGAAAATTGGCTTTTGTTCCAAGTCAGACTTTCCTGGTTAACAAATGTTAAATAAATAAAAATAACAGGCATTTGAATTTCAGACTTCATGTTCTTCAGAAAGTACATGGTAACACAATACCTTTTATTCTAGCAATTTTCTAAGTTTATAACATGGGTATTTGAAATTTGTCCCTATTTTTGGAACTGTATTCCCCCATTATTAGCTTCGTCCAGGTATTTTTGTGATAAGGTTGAGAGCTATGGTGAGAACTGAATTCACTCTGAATATGTTTGGGGGCTGTATTCCCTCATTACTGGCTTTGTCTACGTGTTTTTTTGCTAAGAGGTTAAGAGCTATGGTGAGAACTGAATTCACTGAATATGTTTGGGCGTTGTATTCCCCCATTATTGGCTTTGTTCAGGTATTTTGTGCCAAGAGGTTGAAAGCTATGGTGAGAACTGAATTCACTAAATGGTAGACATTTAAGTTTCAGTCTTCCTTTCTTTCAAAAAACAGATGTGTTGGCCTAGTGGTGTGTTGCTCTGACTGTTTTGCACAGGGTCGTGAGTTTAATATGTGGCAGTAAAATGTATGGTGGTAGCACAGCATTTTATTCTAGCAACTTTCCAACATTATACAAGCAATGTTTAAAATGTGTCCCAAGTTTTTGGGCTTTTGTACCCCCCCCCCCAATAAATTTTGGCCTTTTCCAGATTTCTTGTGCTGCAAAGTTCAGAGATACAGCTGAGTGTCAAGTAGATTTTACAAGAATCTGAGAGCTGCAGGGGAACAAAAGTTTAGTGCTGCTTATGCGGAGTCCAATTGCATTGTTAATAGCAGAAGCGGTAGTGTACTTGCTTTTGATGCAGAAGAATCTGGGTTCTACTCCCACAGTAAGTAGTTGCATTGCTGATACTGTGCTATGTTGTAAAGGGGGTGGATGCTACAGTGCTTTTGGTGAAGATGCCTAGTAACTATGAACCTGTTATCAGTTTGCCATCCATTCCCTATTGCAATATTATTAGCTTATCATTTTTTTGTAATGCAACCTAGGCAAGTTATTCCTCAAGGGCAAAAGACACTTTATTTGTAGATGAAACAATGAAATATAAAGTTGTTTGCTAGAAGCAACCTCTTAATTAGTTGCAGATTTCTTTAATGTGGAATTATTTAGATGACTTTTACTTCAGAGATTGTGCATATTTATTGATACTGGTAGACTGTAGACGCTTCAGTAGACTTTTATGATGGAAATGTTCTGAATTGGGCAGTTTTGTCATTATTGGTGCATGCATTTTGTTTGATTGTTTACTGGAAAAATGTTCAAAACAATAAATTTAAAATGCCCTCTAACAACTGTACTGTATTGTACAAGGAATATAATTTAATACAATCAGGAAGGTGTATCAAAGAGCACGTGTATGTTTCGTGTGCAAGGGGCCTATGATTTGAAAACAGCCCAAAGTTAATCTTTATCTGCCACTGGCAAAATGTATTTTCTTTGAATGTGGGTTTCAGTGCTGTTTCAAGTTTTAAGGGCAGAGAAGTTTTAATGCTAAGTTTGTTTAGCAGATGCCTTGGTGTTTGTGCTGTAAAATGCAAAATAAAACTTTCAAATTAAGTTCAAATCATCGTAAAAGTAAAGCAGTATGCACATTAGTGTTTATGGTAAACTGGGTGAAATAGTCAAGTAATGGTTCATTGGAATAGCTGCAGACAGAGCGAGAGAGAGTTTTTCTTTTTCTTTTTTTTTTTTTTTTACGGACAATATGGCTCCTTGTTTGCATATATGCCTACAAAATCTTGCATGTTAAAGTTCAAAATAAACAATAAGTGATATAAATCCATGGAAGTATGACAGTATTTATGAAGTAATGTATGTATTGTGCTATTTTCTTTTCTTAAAAATGTTTATTGGTTGTGGAAAGTTTCATACCTCACAATTCAGATTTTTGTCTCATATTTTCAGTTTGTTTCTTATAAAATTGTGTTCTTTTGGCAAATCATTGAAGACTGAAGGCAGAAAATAATGGCAGGCATTTGAGTTTGACTGCATATCCTCAGAAAATGCATACTAATGCAAACTTTGTTCTATGCACTTTCTAAGGGGGTCAGGGGATGTATGTGTGTGTCATACCTATCAACTGTACAGATTTCCACAGAATGTCCAGACTTTTGTCTTATATTTTGGTCTGTTCCTCATAAATTTTCAGTTTTTTTTTTGACAAATCACTGGGATGAGCTAAGGATTAAAGTTACTAAATAATATGTATTTGATTTTCAGACTTCATATCCTGTAGAAAATTCATTCTAACATAAATCCTGTTATTCTAGCAACTTTCTAAATGTGGCCCTAGTTTGAGCCTTTGTCCCCAACATTATAACAGGCTTTTTCCAGATTTCTTGTGCTAAGAGATTGAGAGGCGCTGTGTGTGTGTTCAGCTGTCCAGGTATTTTCAGAATGTCCAGATTTCTGCCCCATATTCCTCCTGAGCTTTTCTCCCCGGGCCTCCACTGAAAAAGGGATTTTGCACAGATGGACTATCCCGGTTAGCAAATGCCAAATAAAAAGGATTGACGTTGCTAAATAATAACAGACATTTGAGTTTTAGATGCCATATCCTTTAGAAAAATGCATGCTATCACAAATCCTGTTATTCTACGATTACATTCATGAGAGCAATATTTATAATCCGTCCCTATTTATTTTAGGCTTTGTCCAGATTTCTTGCACTAAGAGGTTGAGGTGTGCGTGTGTGAGAGTGAAATGCCCTATTTAGAGTTAGCAGGTGGAATTTATTTTCACATACATTTTCAAGGAATTGTGAGCTTCAAGGGAAGAGATGTTTACAGTTGTTCATGCTAAGTCTGCTTAAAATGTGCAACTGTTTTGTTTAGCAAATGGTACCACTGTTGTGGTATTAAATGTCAAAACAGTCTTAGTAGCACAGCAGGTAGCATACTTGCATCTTGATGTAGAGGGCTGTAGGTTTTACTCCCACCACATGTAGATTTGTATTTTAAGGGGTTGGAGTGCTGCAGTCCTGAGTATGTCCTCCTTTGGATGAGATGCCTAGTAACTATGAACTTGTGTTTCCGCTTGCCACTTATTCCTATTGCAATATACAAGCTTAGCATTTTTTTTAAATGTAACATAGGAAATGTATTGTTTAAGGGCAGTAGGCACTGAATTTGTAGATGAAACACTGAAATATAAAGCTGTTTTTTAGCAACAACCTCTATTAGTTTCAGATCTCTTTAATGTGAAATTATTCAGATGACTTTTACTTCTGCAGAGATTGTGCATATTGACTGATATTGGTACATTGTAATGACAGACATTTAAGTGGCCTTTTATGGTTGAAATGTTCTGAATTGGGCAATTTGTCATTATTGGTTCATATGTTTTGTTTCATTGCTTAATGGAACAAAACTGTAAAACACACTCTAAGTGGTGCTGTATTAACAAGGGATACAATTCAGTTATTATATATTATAATTAATACAATCAGGAAGGTGAATCAAAGCAGTTATGCATGGTTCTGAAATGTGTGCAAGGGGCCTATGATTTGAATACAGTCTAAATGTAAACTTAACCTGCCACTGGCCAGATGCATTTTCTTTGAATGTGGGTTTAAATGCTGTTTCAGTGCATGCGAGTTTCAAAGGTAGAGAAGTTTTAATGCTAAGTCTGTTTTCATTGTAAGACTATTACTTTGTTTAAGTTTAGGAAATGTCTATCAGTGTTTGTGCTATAAAATAGGAGGTTACTAAGCTTTGGCCCTGAGGCCCTAAAATTTGAAATTAAAGTTGAAAATTAAAACCAAGTATCTGCAGTCATTGTAGAAGTAATGCATAAAACAATATGCACACAGTTTTGAACAGTGTTTATGGCAACTGGGGAGAAATAGCCAAGTAATGGGATACTGGAATGGCTGTATGTGTGTGTTGGGGGGGGGCTTGAAGGGGTGGGGTTTGGGGGCGGTGCTCCATGTTTGCACCCCCCTGCAAAAAATCCTGCGGGCTCCCTTGCACACACACACACATATATATATTATATATTATATATATATATATATATATATATATATATATATATATATATATATATATATATATATATAAACACTTTATAATCTCGAAATAATGAAATGTCGAATTTCAGTATCTTGAGACTATAAAGTCGAAGTTTGAAAATAGCGAAAGTGCATAATTACGAATTCAAATATCTCAAATTTGCAGTTATGGCTTTACGCTACGTAATGTCTGGGATTGTGGCGGTGCTATGTGTGGATTTAAGTGTTATGTCAGGTAAATGAGTATTTTGTAAGGGTTTTGGGTGGGAGTTTCAGTGTATGTGAGTGTGCTGATATGTGTGATGTGTGTGTGAGGGACTATAGAATGTGTGTTTGTTTGCTTTTGTTTACTGTTTGTGCGATCTCGGAGTTAGTATATATAAGTAAGGGGGTGCAGGGGGGCTTGCCCCCCTGCTTATTTATGTTGTAGTTTGTGGATGTATGTTATTTTGTTTATGTTGTTATGCAGGTGTTGTATATGTGTGGTCTGGTGTGTGCTGTGTTTTAGGTATTTTGAATTTCGTGGTTTTGGGCTTCACAGTTTTGGTGTTTTGGTGTTGTGTGGATTCGATTTTATGGTCCCGAAAAACTGAAATTCGAGATTTCAGTATTTTGAGATTATGAAGTGAATCCATGTATATATATATATATATATATATATATATATATATATATATATATATACATATATATATATATATATATATATATACATACACACACACACACACACACACACACACACACACACACACACACACACACACACACACATTAAACTGTTGCATGATTAACCATGTACATGTGTGGCATTACAGTTCAGAAAATAAATGTTTAATTGTAGAACCATGACTTTACTGATAACCACAGTTAGACATATAACACATATGATATTGTATGTATGCTCAATCCACCCACTATACATATTTTATGTATATTTATTTTTATATTGTTACTTTTTACATAAATTACAGTGGACTACCATTAATAAAAAATTGCTAAATTAGAACTCTGGCTTACCCATACTGTGGCCCTTAACATACACCTGTTGCCACAGGGGAGCTAGGCAGCAGCTGTATTTTTTACACCCATTACTGTGTATGAGTGCTGAATGCTGAGCAATGATACGTGTTTGCATGATGGAAGACAGCACATGTTACTATGTATCTTTTTGGAAATTGACAAGTCTGCAGGTGTTGTGGAAACATGCTAACTGCAGCACAACACTGCTTAGCGTGTTTGCATGATGCAAAGCACAAGATGTAACAATGTATCTTTTTGGAAATGGAAAATGTCTGCTTATTGTCTGCAGGTGTTGTGGAAGTGCAGGTGTCATGGAAGCATGCTACCTGCCACTCAACACCACTTAGTGTATTTGCGCAATGGAAAACAAAAGATGTAATAATGTCTCTTTTTACAAATTGACAATGTCTGCTTGTGGTCTGGGTCATTTTGCCATGTTTACTCTGAGGTGAGCAATGCGCAAATGAGACAGGCAAATCCCAAAATGTATTATTCATGTAAAAACTATTTCTCAGTTTTCATCATTAAAATATAAACCTGGGACGTGAACCATATTCTACACACCCCATGTGCTGTGGGATTCATCATGTTTACCAGGTGTGCTACATACACACACTTGATCCACAGCTGTAATTTACACTGTCCTTATCAAAGAAGCAACTTCTATCAATTTTAAATTATTTATCCGTTTCATGATATTTGCACTAAACAGTGCATCACACAAATATTAAGATTTAAAAAAAGGAAACATAAACATTACAAAATACATTTTAAAACATCTTACAGATTTTTACACAACTCTGGATTTGAATCATCATAAAATTAACCTTCCAAAACACGCTAGGACTGTCTTATCTCTCTTTGCCACAGAAACAACTTTGCAGCAGGAAAGCAAATCATTGTACATACAAGCAAGTCCAATTTCATCCACACTATTAACATGACATACACTCTGGTACACTCTCAATTGTTTGTACATTTGTTGTTTACAGATTTATTGCAATGAGTGATCACAAAACCATTCTGAGTATTGTTTGCAGCAATGTAGCTCTGTTTTCTATTTGTATAGTTTTCATTCTTCTATCTGTGCTGTACTGTCAGACATGCAATATATAGGGCATTTTGTATCACTGTCCTTTAAATGTATGAGAAAATGACGTGATATTGAAAAAATATTTTCAGCAAAGGCAGGAGAGTTTGGCTATTTGTGAAAAATGAGAACTGTGTGCTGTTCACTGCCACTGAAAAGCTTGCTAAAGTTACTTCTACACTTTGTAAGTGTATCCTGGGTGACAGACCCAATGCTTCTCCCTCACATTAATCACATACAGTTACAATCCAATAGTAACTAATACTGAGGTAGTGCTTACACTATGTTTACACCTGCTACACAAAGTCAAAAGTTTGGGATTCAGCAATTCTAATGAGTTCATATCTCATTTGCATCTTCACCATGCTCAGAGGCCTGAATCTACACTGTACAAAAGGTAACCATGTAGCTAGGGAGCTTGAAGGTGAGGAGTTTATATATTTGGAGAACACAGAAAATTGCTATTCCTTTTGATTTATCTGCAGAGAAGGCTTCCAATCTTACTAAGTATGATTGTATTTTTCAAATCCATTCTAGATTTGTTAACAAGTTACAAAGAAAATTGTTATATACATGTATTAGAAAATGGAACTTTATCTATATGCACGTATTATAATTCACTGTTGGCATAAGCATTTTAGGCAGGCATTCTTTCTCATATAGACAGCCTATTAACTTTTATCAAAAGTGTTATTGTTAAAACTGAGTTATCTTACAATTGTCTTGTGTTATTTCTGGGAAATGTAATGTATTAGATTGCTAATAACACAGGGGTGTTATGCTTCTAAGATGGCCCATAAACACCTCCAGGGAAGTGCTGGGCACAGTGGGAATTGTCTGGCAGTCATATAAAATTAATTTTTCTGTTTAAAATGTGTAAACATTTTGTGAGAATTATGTTGAAAGCATACATAATTGAATTACATGGTCTTCCTTGGTTTGTAAAAACTTTTTATTTGACTATTTTTTAGGGGGTAGGGGAGCCAAGTACTATTTCTGTTTTGTCACAACAAACGTGTGTGTTTAAAGAGGTTTGCTCTTGAAATTGTGTAGTCATCCTGATATTTCTGTGGGAAACAATACATTGATTTGCATGTGAGTGTGATATGGTACAACCACATAACCTTGAATTTTAATAATTGAAATGTGTGTCTCCACTGCTTAATGTTGAAAATATATATGTGTATATGATCAGGAATTGAATTATGTGATATTTATGTGCTGTATCCTTCTCTGTTTTATGTTGCATTGGATTATGGCACCCAAGTGTACAAATCCATGTAAACCCCTTTTCAGTGACCCTGAAAATGATGAAATAGTGCAGATGTTCAGGCACAATGGTGCCTTTCTGCTTGAGAGAGGTCGTGGGGATATGGCCAGCAGAATGCAGATTTGGAACCAGAAAGTCAAGGATTTAAGATCAGGTGCATCATAGGGCCACTAATATGATTTCATCATCCAGGAGGAGACAGATGCAGTTGCCCGTGAACAGCTGACTATGGGTGGGAGCTGCTACAGAGCCACCACTGACACCAAATAAATAGTTCCTATCCACTGTCAGAGATCCAGAGAGCTCAATGGAAGCTGCACACTAACATGTCATTGATGTCAGTGCTGGTGTTTCTGGGAGGAGACGTATGTGCCAGGAGACTCCAGGTAAACTTACATATGGCAAGTTGCAAGATTTGATTGTGTAGTAAAATATAGAAAAAATTAACTAATACTTCGTGGTGTTTTTTTGGGATGAATCTATTGATAACTTAAGATACTTAATGACACATTTTTGTTCATTAAACATGGGCTTTGGATGGATGTGTCAGCCAAGTTTCATTTAAAATTATTGCTAATAGACATAAAAGAAAATGTGTACTTAGTGTTCCCCTGTGTTATTGTGAGTGTGATTATTGCATCCTTACCCTGTTTCATGTCTTCCAAGACCAACCTCCCTAACAGGTGTGGAGCCATCTGCACATGATAAGGCAATCATTTTGCTGTGATTATTGATGAAAATCTGTCAGATATATGCATTTGTCTGTATGTGTGAAATGGGTGTAATGAGTGTTGTGTGCATTGCTGTACCATCTGTGATAGTGCGACCATTGTCACTTTGTTATCATACAAATTGTTTTAAATATTTAGTGCACGTATTAATTTCTTTCATGTGTTTGTTGCTTGTTATCACGAGTGATCTAAGAGTGGAAGTGTAGGACTCTTACCACCTAATGTCAGAGTATCAGCAGATTCTGTTGATGATGGAAAACAAACACAGGCACAGCCAGGGGGTGCAGACATTGAATCTGACACTGAAGTTAGCATTCAGACATCTCCTGTATTTCCATCAGACACAGTCAGTAGGTCTATGCAGACCTATTCCACTGAGCCCTTAGATGTTGGACAGGTGGAGGGTGACACACTTGATCAGGGTAGTGTGGTTACTGTGGCTTCAGTGCTGGTTGACTCTGGCTGTAGCCAAAGTGTTGGTGAGGTGCCACACAGGAAGGTTGATAGGAGTGCTTGGAGGAGACCTACTGTCCACCTTCCACCTAATCCTGGTTTGTCTTTACATGCCACCAGACGTATGTTTTGGGGCATCATGGAGGAGCAGGCATGTTCCACTAGGGCCTATGATAACATGTTTAGGGTTGTACATGTGGCACAGGCTGACATGCATGACTGCCTCCACTGTGTGGCTAATTCAGTGGATCGGATGAGTGACACAATGGAACAGGCAGTGTCTGTGGTTGAATGTTTGCTGGGAGGGGACAGCATCCACATGGACGTAGGTCAGCATCATCATCTAATGTTATCCAATGTGGCCATGCCCAATCATGCTCCCTTAGTGGCATTATTTTACTGCTCCATCAGTGAATGAGGCATTCACTACCAGACATGGTAGGGTATGGGGTCATGATCATAGGTACACTCGTGAGGATAGATTGTCCAGCAGACATCATTCACATTCTGGTAGCAGTAGCACATCTGACCATGAGCATGGATTTGCCAGTGCAACTCCTGGCAGAACCAGTTCTCGGGATTGAGGGAGATGAGAATGAACTGTTACCTCTGTCATGCATGGCTCACACCTGCCTGATATACCAGGACATAGAACTAGCACACAGCTTGGCTGTGGTCTTGCAGACACATAAAAACCACTGTTGGCCAGCAGATATGTGAATCAAAGTAAAAAATAATGAAAACACCAACGGATTACAAAGAAACTATGACTTTAATGACCAGACCGGTTTCGGCAAAAAATGCCTTCTTCAGTGATACATAGTCAAAAAAGCAAAAGCAATAAGTCATGAATATTTATAAACCCACTCAACCAATAAGAAAATGCCCAACCCATAAGGGAAATGGTATATTCCCGCTCCCAAAAATACAATACCTAAATCAAGATAATGAGAATTAAACTCAACATAATGATATTAATAATAAATGTGACAGCGTGAATAAATAAGATAGACAAGGATAGCATATAACATTGTATGCAGAACAATACAAAAAACCACTGAACTTCCTATATATTCATATAATAAGCTACATTTCATGGTAACATTGAGAAAAAGTATATATATATATATATATATATATATATATATATATAAAATATGGCAAAACCATGAAAAACCACTGAACTTCCTATATATTCATATAATAAGCTACATTTCATGGTAACATTGAGAAAAAGTATATATATATATATATATATATATATATATATATATATATATGGGTCTAGGTTACAACGTCGACAGATGAGAAGACCGACAGCGAAATCACCGACACGAGAAGATCGACGGATGAAAACACCGACGCGGAGAACACCGAGATGGGGAAAGGATGTGTAAGTATGCGGTAGTGACGGACGTTAGGGTGCGAGTAAGGTAAGTGTGCGATGTTGGCGGTCTGTAGGGGTAGGGGTGGGTTAAGTGAGTTAGGGTTAGGGCGAGTTAGGTAAGGGTGCAGTAGTGAATGTTTTGGGTTAGGGCGGGTTAAGTGAGTTAGGGTTAGGGCGAGTTAGGTAAGGTGCAGTAGTGAATGTTTTGGGTTAGGGGTTAAGTGAGTTAGGGTTAGGGCAGGTTAGGTAAGGGTGCAGTAGTGAATTTGTTTGGGTTAGGGCGGTTAAGTGAGTTAGGGTCAGGGAGCGGGTTAGGTTAGTGTCGATAGTGACGGACCTTAGGGTTAGGGTTTCGGTTAGGGTAGTGGATAGTTGTGTATGTAAGGTTTAGTGTTTGTTTGTTAGGATTTAGGTGTGCTTGTGTTGTGTGTGTGGTTTTTGGTCAGGGAATTTGTTTTGTTTATTGGTTGTTGTGATGATGTGTTGAGTGTGTGTGGTGTCGTGTTTGTGAGCTGTCGATGATGTGGTGTCGGTGATGTCGTTGTCGATGTTGTGTGCTGTCGGTCTTATAACCTAGAACCATATATATATATATATATATATATATATATATATATAATATGGCAAAACCATGAAATGTAGCTTATTATATGAATATATAGGAAGTTCAGTGTTTTTTTGTATTGTTCTGCATACAATGTTATATGCTATCCTTGTCTATCTTATTTATTCATGCTGTCACATTTATTATTAATATCATTATATTGAGTTTAATTCTCATTATCTTGATTTAGGTATTGTATTTTTGGGAGCGGGAATATACCATTTCCCTTATGGGTTGGGCATTTTCTTATTGGTTGAGTGGGTTTATAAATATTCATGACTTATTGCTTTTGCTTTTTTGACTATGTATCACTGAAGAAGGCATTTTTTGCCGAAACCGGTCTGGTCATTAAAGTCATGGTTTCTTTGTAATCCATTGGTATTTTCATTATTTTTTACTTCGATTCACATATCTGCTGGCCAACAGTGGTTTTTATGGTACATTCCGGGCCGTGCAGTACCTACGCGCGGAGCATTGTGTTTGGCTTGCAGACACACACACACACACACACACACACACACACACACACACACGCACACGCGCACACACACACACACACACACACACACACACACACACACACACACACACACACAAACTTCAACTTGACTGCCAATGCAGAAACACACACATAACAGTTACATGGGTCAGTCATGAGACTTGCAGCTCATTCTGTCTCAGTGGCCATTTCATAATTGATCCAAATTTCTGCCTGCCTGCCTGTCTTACTCTCATGCACTCACAACCTTTTGTGTCAACCTTGGCCACCTGGAATGCCCCCCCCCCCAAAGAAAATACCTTGTTCAAATGATGATAACTGTGCTATAGCCCTGATTTTATATCTTTTGTATTCATGGATACCTAAGTCTTTTGTCTGATACCCAATACCCAGTGTGCATAGCTGAATGAGTGCTTATTATACATGTGTTTGTGATACTCTTTTGAAAAGTGTACTGCTTTCTTGCATGTTTTTGTAATGTGTGTATCTTTGATGCATGAGGCCTATTAGTTGGTAGTGAACACATCTATTGACATACGTCAACTGCTGCCACATATTGATGTCATTGCTGTAAACATCACTCACCTTCTACATAGTTACATTATCAAGTAACAGTATGCAAAGATATGCCATTCATTTGTGTTCTTAGACATTTATTTTCCTATTCCAGGTTCAACACTTACCTTGAGAGTCCAGCAGTTACAAATGTTTTAATTTGGGGCTGACTATTTGTGATACTAGCAGTACACAGACATTACGTGGGTAAGTAAAGGTTGTGAGTATTGATGGCATCTATTTTACTGCATGTATGTGCATAGGATAACAGTTTTACCCCCTTAGGTGGTAAGCATGTGTGCTATCCATTGCCTCTTGGCCAGGGTGAAGGCATATTGTGCATGCGTATGTCTACCTACATACACAGCAACTAGTAGTTCCCCCTCTGACTCCTCACCTGCATGTGGCTGTGGTGACCTTGCCACTGGTGGGAGGATGTGTGCTTCTTCCCCTTGGTGATCCTGCTGAAGCTGTTTTCTCAGGATAATATTGTGAAGGACAGCACAGACACTGAAACATTCAGCATAAGTACAGGGATTTTACTGTAGAGTTCCCCCTGACATATCTAGGCACCGGAACCATGACTTCAGCAGCTCAAACACATGATCTATGGTATTTCTTGTTTGAGCATGTACCTCATTATAGCATTCTTTGGTGGGTAGGTGTGCATGTCTGATGGACATTATCAGTGATGGCTCAAGTGCATATCCCGCATCCCCAAGTAAATAATCTTGTGGGATATCCACCCTAGAAAACCTCTGATACAGTTAAGAGTTGTGCCAGATATGGGAGTCGTGGTAACTGCCTCAGTTGCCAGCACACACATTCAGGATGATTCCCTTAGCATTACACACAACATGGCAGGTAATGAAGTAGAAGCTCTTTCTGTTTATGCACACCCTTCTCTATTCCCCAGGTGGTGCTTTGATTTCACTGTGTGTGCAGTCTATGGCATCCAACACTTCAGGGAAGTGTGTTACAGAGTAGAAATCCTGCATATTTCTATCGCTGTCCTTGGGTGTACTGGGAAAATGTATGTAGTCACTGGCATGTTGTAGGATAGCATTCAGGAAATTATGTAAGATCCTGGATGCTGATGCCTGTGACACCCCCAGCACATCCCCTGTTCATAGGTTCATAGGTTCATACTAGACTATCTGCCCTAGGGCATTTATAAGCCTAGCCAGAGTGTGTGTAGCTTTCGCCACCCCTTGAAATGAGAATACTATGCCCATTTAGGGTTTAGTTTACTGTGCCTCTGTCTAGTAGTGACACAGAGATGACCCCCGGGGTAAACCTACGATCTCCCATCCACTCGTCAAGATTTCTCTTGAAGAGAGACAGTGAGGGGCTCTGCCTAACATGGACTGGGATTCTGTTCCAGAGTGTAGGGAGCCTCTGGGTTATGAATCTGTCCCTCCAGCACGTCCTATTTATTTCTGTGTTGAGGTTCAAATCTCTCGCTCTCGTGGCTCTGGTGGATTTGGATTTTCTGAGGTGGAGCATGTCCATTAATTCCGGATTGGACATGGCCTTGTACGTCAGGCATAGATCGCCTCTGAGTAGGCAGTATGCGACTGAATAGAGTTGGAGTTTCTTCAGCCGGGCAGCATATAACATATGTTTGAGACCCTTGATCCTCTTGGTGAGGTACTTTTGGGGTCTTTCTAACTGCTGCAGGTGTCGGGTAAGGTACATCCCAAATGGGGCATTGTACTCAATTATGGGCCTGATAAGGGAAGAGTATAGGGGCACAATGACCTCTCTTGATCTAGATGTGAATCCTTTCATGATAAGGTGGGTAATATAGAAGGCCTTCCTAACCACCTTGGCAATGTGAGTGTCAAATGAGAGGTTACTGTCAACTTGGGTCCCTAGGTCCCTGATTACTTCTTCCGTACTTAATGGATTACCACCTATGTGGTAATTTGTGGTCTCTGGAAGGTTCCTGTGTCTAATATTCTAAGTCCTTCATATACCTTAGTCTGCACCGGTACTGGTTCCCCTCGGTTTGTCTTTTTCTCAGTTGAGGACAGAGGATGCAGAGTTCCTGCAGTGTGTCTATCTACCCTGTAACGCTCTACAATTTCCACCTCATGCAAACCGTGAAAAGTTAAATGGGATCTAAACACCCTTTCATTCTTGACCAAGGTCTGTTTGCAGAAGCATAGACTTGGGTCTGTTGCACATACACATGTATAAGGCAACAACAGCCCCTAACATTGTTTCCTTGTAGAGTAGTTTCTGTGGCTGTATTCCAATAGGTTTTGAAATTTGCAGTCATAACCTGCACTGTGTCTACAACATTCCTTTATAGCTTGATGAAGAGCTCCTCCATCTTGGATTGGTTGATTAGCATACAATTCAGCTGCTTATGCAGTAATAAGCATGCCAAGATGTTTACTGTGTTTGCACAGTTCTACACACTGTGTAGAGCTGCTTACTAAATACAAAACAGTGCTCTTCCATGTGAGCATCATAGCGCATAGTGTAGGCATTATTTAATTCAGCCCCAAGAAAGCTAAAAGTTCTATATATTAATTGAAAAGGCATGGTGATAGAGGGAATTCATGACAGGTATGAGAATATAAAAGAAATATGAGAAGAAATGTCATTTAGAACTAAACAAGCAGAAGAGGTGCATTAAACAAGTAGATAAGGCAGAACACAGATTAGTAACAATACAAACAAAATAAAAAATTAAATGTTATCACCTAAAGTTTCTTTAGAAATAGAATAGAATATAAACATAATCAATTATTTTATCATCCTGAAGCAATACACTTGAGAACAAATTCTTTGGGTATTCTGATATTATTTTAGGTGTAGTTTTGTTATTATGTATATGTGTTGTTTTCATAAAAACATACTGAAGAAGAGAAATGAATCTACCTGCCATGAGTTGAATTCTATCTGCTGCAACTGATGCATTAGGTTTTAAATCAGTACTTCATCAATCAAATCATAGCATAATTTTTAATCAAACTAGGGTCAATATGAGATTTAAAAATGCAAAAAAATATCTACAGCTAATTTAAATGAACATCCTTAGAACTATGAATTTTAATAAAATAAAAAATGTAAATGAGTTTGAAGGACAAAATCAAAATCATTTTTGCAAAGAAAGCTTTTATTTTCCTCCAAGTCATCTGTCCGCTTGAACAATGTGTTGTCCTCATGCACAGTGTATTTTATGAGTACATTGGTGGCTGTCAAAATATGATTTAAAGTCATTTTGTTACTCAATCAAAATCTACCCCATTACAGCCTTTCACTGTTTACAAATGTTCACCCGTATACGTCTTCATTAATTCTTCAACATGAATCTTGTTTTCAAGCACTTTCTATAGCATTTGCTAATGTGTGAGCTATATGCATTATAACTGAAGTCATCAGTACCTTCCCTCTCCCTTATCCAAAAGTCTCCCAAACTGTTTACATGTGATCCAGCTATTATCATATGACTTCTCATCCAAAGCACATCGTTTTTATAGAGCAAAACTGTCTATAAATATCACAAGTCTCTCTCTCTCTCTCTCTCTCTCTCTCTCTCTCTCTCTCTCCCTCTCTCTCTCTCTCTCTCTCTCTCTCTGTCTCACTCTGGTTTTCTCATTACCCTCACAACTCTTCATATAATTTTAATAAAACTGCGACAAAACCATCTGGTCCTGCTGATTTACCTATTTTACATTTAGAGAGGGCTTCTGCAGCTTCTGTTTTTAAAATGAAATTCTGAAGAAAGAAAATGCTGAAGTACAGCATTTCTTCGATATACGTTTATGTATAAAAATGCCTACTGTTTTCAGAGTTAATATCTACTCAGTTTACAGTACTTCAGAATGTCTACAATGTTCTCACATGAATTGGTTTCCTTTGGGATCTTTGTAAATGGACATAATTGTCCCATAATTTACTAAATTTTAGACTAATTATTGCCATTCTTTTTGCCCATGTTACTCATTAAACATTCTTCCTAAGTATTTTCCTACTAAATCCATTTCAGTCATTAAACTAATTCATTCAGTGTTCTGGGAATATATAACCATGTTGTAAACTGCTTGGGGAACTATTTATCATAAATAGTGGTCAAATTCAACTGGTCGTCTTTTAGGTACTATTATGCTTTCCAGAACCTTTCCAAGTTATTTGAGAGCAATTTTAATACATGAGGGATTATATGGCTAATCTGCATGCTTGGTTAAAATATTTCTGATTATTTACCAACATGGTAATTTTAATTGACTTGCTTTTTTTCCCCTGGTATAAAATATTCTTAATCATACTGTATTTATTACAATTACTATCCACTTTTCATAAAACCACACATAAATGTACTTCGTGCTAAATGCTGTCCTACACTAATTTAAGTTGCAAGGCCTGTATGTATATTTTAACAATAATTGTTGGTGTTCTTTTTTAAATTGTGAAAATAACAAAAATACTGAGAATAAGACTAAGAAGATAGCTGCACACAGCTTAGCATGCCTTGTTTTGATCTAATTCAGATTCATGGAGGTTTCCAGCCTTCTTACTGGATGGTGGAAAACCAAGGGTTAGCAAGCTCACAAGGTCATGCAGCTGAACAGCCATCTTGCACCAGGTTTTGTTATGCCAGAAGTAGGTATTTCACACTTCCCATGTGGTAGCTCTGTGATCAGTTTGGCCATACGAAAGATACGTTTAAAGAAAAGGTACAAGCTTTTAGTAAGTGTACATGAGAGTTGGCAGATGTCTGAAAGCTGAATTTCTTGGCCTTCAATGCTGTACAAAAATGTAGGTGGCAACTCAAGTTAAAGAATGGAGTTAAGCTGCAGGTAGGGCTGGACAGAGGGAGAAAAGAATGAAGCAGGTGATGGCCAGCTCTCCTAACTCAACGGGTGGATGCAGCTAAACCTAATACTTGAGCACCTTCTGTTGGAGACCAGGGTCACTTCAGGTTAATGCAGATGGTAGTGACAACATTCTGCCATAACAGCACCAACAGCATCTACAGCTAGGGTAAACGACCAGCCACATAGAGAATGATGACTCCAATGCCCCATGCTCACTGCTCCCAACAAGTGCTTTATTACAGGGTCACTTCAGGAACACTGTTTGGTTACATGACTTGCTTAGAGTAACACAGTATGCAAACAGAAACTGAAAGGATCATACCTATGACTACAGGATGGACTTCGATATTACCTTACTTAATCCTCTAAACTAAGGTGCTACATTATTCAGTGGCGTAACTACGAGAGGCGAAGTGAGGCAATTGCCTCAGGGCGCCAAGTGGCAGGGGGCACTTTGGGCAGGGGCGGCTCGTCCTATCGGACTGCTGGACTGCAGCCCTCCCTCTTAGAAAATAACAAAAAAAAAAATCTGTAAAACATAAAAACAGTGAGCGATCCCAGACTGCCTTACCAGCAGTCCTAATATGGACACATGAACATGGAGAACAGAGGAGGTCTGGACTGCTTAAGCCGCAGTCAGGACCAATGAGGAGGACTGAGCTGCTCTCGTGGGACTTTTTCAGTGCGGGGGCTTCGGCTTCAGGTAGGTGTTTGGAATGTGGGCTTGATTGCTGTTGTTCAGTCGCTTCGTGGATCGGTCTGTTTGTTTGGGTGCGCGGATTAGTCTGTAGCTTGCTTGCTGTTCGGTCAGTCGCTTGGTCTCACGGATCAGTCTGTGGCTTGCTGTTGGGTCGGTCGCTGGGCTAGGTATGTGAAGGGCTGTGTGTTGATCACTGGGTTTGCTTGGTCAAGTGTGTGTGTGTGTGTGTGTGTGTGTGTGTGTGTGTGTGTGTGTGTGTGTGTGTGTGTGTGTGTGTGTGTGTGTGCTTACAGGTATACTAATTACATACAGATAGATAGACACATTTATACTTATATATGTGTATATATTTATTCATTCAATTGTTCATTCTCCAACACCTGTTTTAAGAGATGCCAGATTGTGAAGTAGCCAGATCCTCCTGTCTCAGTAAGTGCTATCAGTAAGGCAGAGAACCAGACCAAGACAAAATTACAGAGCATCACTAGATGGACATGCATGCTGTCTCACACATTACGTATTCTTATGGGCAGTTTAAAGAAATAAGAATTGCCTATTTTATCTTATAGTCTTTTTGAATAAATGCACATTTCTTGATGCAATTACTTTCTACTGAATGTTATTTCATAGTGCATCACCCTCTTAGAGGTATTCCCACTCTTTCATGTTTTGGACTCCTTTCTGCTACACAACAGAAAATGTCAGATGAGACACATGATTTCCTCATTCAGGTATAGCATTCCAAGGGGGATGTAACCAGGACCTGCTAGCAACAAGGTCACTTCAACTATTCCAAAGGTTAACCCTTTGCTGCTGCGGCTAGTTCTATATATTGATATTAGTTTCCTGTTGCTGTTTTTCTACCTATTATTATACTTTATAAATCAAAAAACACACATTTGTTGGCTCTGGATTTGACTGTGCTGGATTGTGTGTGTATGTTTTTTTACTTTAGCTTCTTTTAGAGTTTACCTGCAGAGCTGAAAAAGTATCTATTTTGGCATTTTATGATTCTGCTTGAAAGATGAAAGAAGGCAAAATGTCCTTACCCATGCTGTTCCTATAAATATCTCTACCACTTGTCAAAAAAATATTAATCTGCAGCTTAATGGAACTCTGCAGAAATATATTTTCCACTGCACTTACTCACACATTAATTTATAGACTTATACTTTTGTTTCATCCAGTTCCATGTAACTGGGAAGCAAAATCTTGCCCTGGCAAGCAGTGAGTACAAGCTAAAGAAACAATCCTGTATAATTTTCAACAATGGCTTAAAGTAAAGGATACGCATAGATGTTTTCAGTTTAATTCAATTACTTACTGTCCTCCCATGTTACAAAGACATGTCTGCATTATTTCTTCCTGGGCCTCTGCTGAAAATTGTTTTTTTTTGTTCCAAGTCAGACTGTCCTGATTAACAAATGTTAAATAAAATTGACAGGCATTTGAATTTTCAGACTTCAGGATTCTGAATGTTTAAGTTCTTACATATTTGATGGTGCAGTGGTAGCCTCTGTTGAAAATTGTTTTTGTCCCATCAGAAGTAAAATTGACAGGCATTTGAATTTCAGACTTCATATTCTTCACAAAACACAAAGTAACACAACCTTT
Source organism: Protopterus annectens (assembly GCF_019279795.1). Classification (NCBI taxonomy): domain Eukaryota; kingdom Metazoa; phylum Chordata; order Ceratodontiformes; family Protopteridae; genus Protopterus; species Protopterus annectens. The sequence goes on along the minus strand of NC_056728.1, from coordinate 1,826,249,115 downwards.
AATTCTAGCAATTGATAAGTTTATAAGATGAATATTTGAAATTTGTCCCTATTTTTGGGACTGTATTCCCCCATTATTGGATTCGTCCAGGCTTTTTGTGCTAAGGTTGACGAGGCTTTTTGTGCTATGGCAAGAACTGAATTCACGGAATATGTTTGAGGGCTGTATTCCCTCATTACGTCCAGGTGTTTTGTGCTAAGAGGTTGACAGCTATGGTGAGAACTGAATTCATTAAATGATAGCCATTTAAATTTCAGTCTTCCTCACTTTCACAAAGCAGCTGATATGGCGTAGTGGTATGTTGCTCCGACTGTTTTGCACAGGGACCTTGGTAGTAAAATGTATGGTGGTGGTAACACAGTATTTTTCTTTCACAAAGCAGCTGATTTGTCATAGTGGTATGTTGCTCTGACTGTTTTGCATCCAGACATAAGGATGAGTATGAATTCCCGTGATGGTGGCAAGAAAAAGCTTAGTGGCACTCAGCGTAGAAAGCGAGAGAGACAGAAAGTGGTTGCAGAAAGTGAACTGCTGAAAAAAGTACCAAAACTGAGCGCATACTTTATTGCTCAACAAGCGTCTTGTAGTGTGACTTTGGAACAGCGGGAAGAAGGACAAGGGAAGATATTCGGCAGCCAGAGGACGATCAGAAGAATGCCAGTACTCACTCTGAATCCGATGATGCCCTGAATGAACAGAATTTTCCTAAACATGAGGCTCAACTACCAGAATCAAGTGCATCGACAGAATTGCTACCGCACTCTGCTGACCGAGCATATTTTGGAAGCAAGACATTAAGCACTTTTGAAAAGAGATTTGTTGCGATGGGTGGTGCATTGCAGCCGCCTGGTCCATTCCCGAAACAGCAGAAGGTCTTAATAAAGGCCACAGCTTTCAGGAACATTTCTACACACACAAAACGAAGTCTGGCTTGAGTTTCAGAAGAACATGGTTGTCCTACAGCACGGCTGGTGACAAGTGCTACTATATTCCATGTTGGCTGTTTGCATCACCGGTAAGAACTGGTGATTCATGGACTGACGGTACTTGTAACTGGAAGAATTTGTCGCGTTCCATACAGATACATGAAAATTCAGAGATCCACGCAAAAGCTTGTCAGATTTTTATTAATTGGAAGGACAATGTCACTGTCGATGTCCTGACCGACAAACAAATTATGCAAGACCGTAAATACTGGCGCTGTGTTCTGGATCGCATAGTGAATCTGATCATTACCATGTCAAAATGCAACATCACATTTTGAGTTCACGATGACAGGCCCGGCTCACGAGGATGTTTCCTGGAATTCATTCACTTAATTGCCAAGTACGATCCTGTTTTGGAAAACCTGCTGAAGCAGCCAAAAGGAACCACCAAGTACTTGAGTGGGTCGATTCAAAATGAAATCATTTACATTCTGGCAAGAGAGGTAAAGCAGCAGATCGATGCACCGTTTGTATCTCTTATAATGGATACAACAGTGGATTGCTCAAAGATGGATCAGTTGAGCAAAATATTTCGGTATGTGACTGTCAAAAATTGCATATCCAGGAATCGTTCTTGGGGTCCACCAATGTTGAAAGCCAGAAGGGTCAAGATCTGGCATCCATAATTACAAAGGAAATTGAAAGTGTCGCTGACCTGAAGAAGATTCATGGTCAAGGATATGATGGAGCCACCAACATGAGTGGTGCTTACAAGGGTGTCCAGTCTTTAATGAAGCAGAACGCACCAAAGGCCCATTATGTTCACTGCAGTGCTCATGCATTAAATTTAGTCATAAACGATGCTGTTAAGAATGTGAAGGACATTCGGAACTTTTTTGACATGCTGGAAAAGCTGCATGTATTCCTCAGTGCTATTAGCAGATGGAATTGCTTACAGAAAGATAGTAGCTGCTCACTTACATTAAAGAGACTTTGTCCTACACGTTGGTCATCACGGAATCAAGCCTTGATAGCTCTTCGCAGCCGGTTTGTTGACGTGATGAAACTGTTGACTGTGTTGTCACTGACTGGCAAGGACAGTAATGAGAAAGGTGAGGCATCGTCGCTGAAGAAATATTTTGAACGCTTTTCGTCAATGATGGACATTGTTTTACTGTCATGCATTCTGGGACCACTAGACATTATCTCCAAGAAAATGCAGTCACAACAATCCGATGTCACATCTGTTTGCATTCTGTTGGAATCACTACTGAAGGACCTGAGTAAACTTCGCAACAACTGGGAGACTGTTTTGTTCTCGGCCAAGGAGCTAGCTCAAAGTTGGGGCATGCCATCTGAGTTTGACAGTTCAGAGAGGGTTTCTCATGCCAAGAAGTTTCACAATGAACTTTCAAATGACTGCAGACTCGAGTCAGCAGAACAGCGCTATAAGGTCGAAGCATTCAACAGAATCATCGACTACACCATTGTCCAGATAACAACACGATTCAAGTCACTGCAAGATACTGACCAAGTCTTCACATGCTTGAAACCTATGACAGTTACTGAAACGAATGATGACGAACTGCTGAAGATGTCGAAGAGTCTGATCACGGAGTACTCTGATGACATTTCAGATGAGCTGTCTGACCAACTGCTCCTGCTCAAAATGACTTTCAGTGTCACATTGCAGCGCTGAAATCCATCAAGGACTTGGCCGAATTCATCTTGATAACTCATTCAGAATCATCTTCCAGCTTACCGTATATTATCGCTGCTTGTTTGCTGTATCTGACACTTCCTGTGACAGTTGCCAGCGCTGAAAGACATTTTTCAAAGTTGAAGTTGATAAAAACATTCTTGCGTAGTACAATGTCTGAGGTTCGACTTAGTTCTTTAGCCATTCTGTTGATTGAGAGCCGACGCCTGGTAGACGTGGACACTGACAAGATCATTGATAGTTTTGCTGATAACAAAGCCCGCAAGAAGTCATTCTAGGAGTATGATTGAACAATGGAGGTACAATTCACATTCTGGTATCTATATAATGTACTGTTTTATAATTGTTTTTTTTTACTTTTTGCTGAATAGCACATCTCCAGATTTCAGTGTTTTATGCCACTGTCATAGGTCAAGCGAACGTGACTATATGTGATTTTCATCTCGATGGCTTGGGTTCTGCCTAGGAAAAGTTTGCCTCAGGGCACTTCTAACGTAGTTACACCACTGACATTATTATAATATAAGCTAAATATTATAACACACTAGAAGCAGCAATATTTTTATCAGTTGTGTAAAAGGCTGTGTTATCACACTTTTCTGGGGTATAGAAAGAAAGTCAAGAAAAGGATGTAATAGTTTGAAGGGAAGTCAGCATGGAGTGGGTAGCCCCCTCCCCCAAACACAGTAATAACATACATCTTGCTGTAACATATCTACCACCTCCTGCATCACTCTCCAAACTAAATAACCTACTAAAATGAATAATTTCCTCCACTAATAATTTCAAAAATCTCATAATACTTGGAGATTATAATCTCAGCCTGCTGAGTCCCATTTTCAATTACCTAAATGCTCTTCTGACACAACTCAACCTCACTCAGCTCATATCTCAACCTACTAGATACAACCTCAACATGTCTCACCACTCCCTCCTAGATCTAATATTAATAAACCTTTCCTTATCACAAACATTACCATCCACCCAACATCTTTCAGTGACCACTGCCCTGTTGGCTTTCATATCCATTACCAATATGTAAACATGCCTACAAAGTTCATATCTTTCTGTAATAGATGACAGATAAACATTAACAAACTGAAATCCACCCTCTCCTTAATGAACTGGTCACCAATACTGAATTCATCTGACCAAAACACAGCTGCAGAACTACTCACTTCTATGCTGGCTGACCTATAAAACTCCTGTTTCCCAGTAATCAATAAACTGTACAAACCAAAAACTGTTAACCTACAAGCTTAAAGCTCTTCTGCAACTCAGAGACAAGACATGGTAATTTTGGAAAGAATTTCCTACTAACCATTAACAGACAATGCTATACCCAGCTACACAACATCAACAGGCAAGCAATATGCTGTTATAAAATCACCTGAAGAAATCATACCAAACCTTAATAATAAAATCACACAAAAACTTCTAGAATGAGGTCAATCATCTTACAGGACTGTATAACCTTTCCTCCATGAATTCACATATTGTTAACTTTCTGCTTCTGATTTCCTTTTACATTTCAACAACCTTTCCATCTCATTTTCTACTCAGTTCCAAACTGCCTTTGCCATTTATACCACCCCTTCATTCTACTTCAGAACTATCACATCCAACCTCTGCTCAAACAGATTAAACTTGATAGCCCCCTGGTACAGACAACCTTCACTAATGGTTTATTTATAACTGTAGTATATCTTAATCCCACTGAAACACATCTACAACCTGTGTATTATACTTAATATTATGCCTAATATATGGAAGGATGCTATTGTAAAACCTCTCCCTAAGAAACCCAATCCCTCCAAGTCATCAGACTTTCAGCACATTTCTATTCTCCCTAGGAAGATTTTCTTATCCTAGGAAAGAATCTGGAAAAATTACTTTACTTGAAACTCACTGAATACATCAACCAATACCAAATTTTCTCTGAAAAGTAGCTTGGTTTTTGGTCTGGTTGCAGTACATCCACAACCATCTGGGCACTCAGCAACAAAATTCATCTTAGAATAGATAAAGGCCTAATTACTGGAGCAATTTTTATTGACCTCAATACAGCCTTTGATCTAGGTGATGACTCAGTTCTCCTAGACCATCTCATTGAAATAGACACTAGCGATGACACTGCCCAGATTCGAAAACTACCACTGTAACCATCACTTCTCGGTTAATTTAAACTCTTTAATTTCTCCATCAGCCCCTCTGCAGAAAAGTGTCTCACAAGGCTCTATACTTGCACCTCTTCTCTTTGCTATCTACATTTACAAATTCTCTTTTGACTTATCCCATCTTCATCTCCTGCTTTATGCTGATGACATGGTCTAACTCCATTTCAACCTCTCTGTATCTTCTCTTGAACTTGAACTTCAGGTTGATTTTCATGGTAACATGACTGAATCACCTAGAGCCATATTTGTATACCATCATATGGCTAGCCCTGCCACAGCACGCAGTCTGTGATCCATGTTCTTCTATCCTGAAGATAGTGCACACCACAGTAGATGCCTAGGGTGGTTGGTAACTCTTCCCCCCATAGGGCACCATCTAAAGTCTGTTCTGCTGCCCAAAGCTCCATTCTTGCGTGGGTCTGAGATGGAAACACTCAGTATATTTTTTAGAGGTGGTAGGAATCCCACAGAGACACAGGGAAAACATGCAAACTCCATACTGGTATGGTCAAGATCGAACCTGGTACCTTTTACCATGGGATGTAAAGGCCTTAGCCATTATGCTAATTGGTTAAACAGCACTAAAGAAAATGAAGTCAGGGAAAGCATTATGCTCAGATGAGGTCACAGCAGATATGCTAAAGATGTTGAATTAGATGGGGAGAAATGGCTCCTGAGGGTACTCAATAATACTGAGAGAAAGGCATATCCCAGATGACTACAAAATAAGCATACCAGTGCCGGTCTTCATGAACAAGGGGGAACATTCACAACTGTGAGCAGTACAGAGATTTTAAACTCCTGTCACATTGCACAAAAGTTCTGTAGAGAGGGTGAGTGATAAACAAATACAGAGAATAGTAGAAAGTAAGATGGGAGATGAGCAGATCAGATTCAGACCAGGATGCAGCACAGCCGATCCAATGTTTGCAGTCAGACAGATTCTTGAGAAGAAGCTAGAAATGACAAAAGAGTCCAACTGGGCATTCCTATACTTGCAAAAGGCATATGGCAAGGTCCCAAGAAACCTGGTTTGGGCAGTCCTGCAGTGCTTCAAAGTCCCAGAAACATAGGGAGAATTAGTGCAAGCTATGTACAAGGACTCCAGTGACACAAATACAAACAGTGTTCTGCTTCACAGAGAGTTTCCCAATAGGAGTGGGTGTGCATCACAGTTCAGCTCTGAGCCCATTGCTGTTCATACTGGCAATGGACTACATTAGGAAACAGATCAGATGGGATAGATCAACAAAGTTACTGTATGCAGATGATGTGGCATTATATTATAGAGTAGGAATTACAACAAAGGATAGGGAAATGAAATGCAAAACTGAAGGCACATGGTATGATAAGACAGTTGTAATGGCAGCAAATGAGGGAAATCAGAAGAAGCTAAGAACTGAAATACTATAGAAAGTAGTGGAAAAGGGTAACAGCTTCAAATATCTGAGAGGGGTGGTTGAGGAGATGGGACGTCTGAATGTGGTGGTCAAGGCTAAAATCAGAGAGGCTGCAGCCAACTGGCACAGAATGCCAGGTATAGTGTATGATGGAAGAATGCCAAAGAAGCTGAAAAGTAAGATGTACAAAACAGTGGTGCAACCAGTGCTACTGTATGATGCAGAAACCTGGGCAGTAAAGGCAGATCAGTTGTGGAAGCTATAGGTGATGGAGAAAGTGCCTGAGATAGATGGTAGGATGCACACTGTGGAACAGATAAAGAAATTAAGACATAAGAGCAGAAGCCAGAGTAGCTCCACTTGCAGAAAAAGTCAAAGAGAACAGGTTACAGTGATTCGAGCACATGTGCAGAAAAGCAGAAGACAATCTGGTGAAGAAAATTTGGTACAGATAGGAAGAAGAAAAGAGGAAAAAGGGCATCAAGCAAAGCGGTGGTTGGATTCTGTGAGAGAAGATCTGTGACAGGCAGGCAGGCATGAGTGTCAAAGAAGCAGTAGCATAGCTAGGGTGGGGTGAGAGAGGCAACTGCTTCAGGCACAAAGTGATGGGGTCACGGTCACTAACAGATCCTATCTTTTTTTTCTTTAATACAATACCGGCTTTTAAAAGCAAGTATTGCATTTGCGGTCACACCTGAACACTGCAGCACTCAATGTGTGGTCTAAAGTATAGCAACTGCTTGCTGCATTGTAGCCAACAGTTTGCTACAGTTTAAAAGTTAAACAAAAATCTTTTTTTTTAACTAAAACATGAGTGCTGTAGTGCTCCGTGTATGCAGGGTATAAACTGTAGCATCTGTTTGCTACATTTGTAGCAAGCAGTTTTCTACAGTTTATAAGAAGAAAATCTTATTTATTCATTTAATAAAGGTGGAGGTTCAGGTACATGAAAATCCTATTTATTCATTTAATAAAGGGGAGGGTTCAGGTACATGGCACAGTAATGGGACCTGGATGGCTGAGCAGGAGGGAGGGGGGTGTGTTGTTCATCTGGCCACGTAGATGATGCCAATAGAAGGAACATCCTTTTTTTGGTTCTTTAGTGGAAGAACTCCTGTTGGGGGTGGGGAGTGATCTCTAATAACCCAATCGTTAGATTATCTCAATACAGATGCAGTAAAGTGCCTTTTTTTTTTCTCTTCATTGGATCTGGGATCTGGATTTTTTATTTATTTTTTTGCTCTTCACCTGAAGAGCTGAGGGGGTGGGGCTAAGAAGAAGGTAGGGGAGTGCCACTGAATACAGAGAGGTGGCAACAGTTGACACAATAGTTCAACCCCATGTACAAAATGGGATAAAGTGAGGTTAATGATGATGATGATATCCCTGTGGAAATGCATAGCTCTCAACCTCTTAACATCAAAGAATCTGGACAAAAACAAAAATAATGGGAGACAAAGCCCCCAAAATAGGGACACATTTTAAATATTGCTCTTGTGTCACTGTGGATTTTCTGAAAAATATAAATTCTGAAACTCAAATGCCTATCATTATTTAATGTATTCAGTCCTAACTGATTTGTCACAAAAATCCAGAAAATCACAAATCTTATGAGGAACAGACCAAAAATATGAGGCAAAAATCTTGACATTCTGAGAAAATCTTGATAGCTGAGAGGTATGCCATAAGTAAAGGTTTCTTACTGAACAGCTAGAATTCTGTCTCCCTCTAATCTCTGAGGCTCTAAAAGAAATGCATCTATCATTTGATCCATCTCAAATGCCATATGCAGATTCATCACTCTCTCTCTCTCTCTCTCTCTCTCTCTTTCTCCAAGAAATGAACACCACTGCAAAACCATTTAAAAAACTAACTGGCTGCCTGTGAAACAACATGCTGTCTTTCTGCTCATCTCTCAATTATTTAAACTTAGCAAGAATTAGACCTTCCTCACACTAGCCTGTAGACTAGTCAGAGATACACCAACATACAACCTTAGAAATCTTAACCTCTCAGGTCTTCTTCCACCAAAGGTCCCAAATAAGGTTCACTACACAGATCATGCTTTCTCAATCCTTGATCCCAAACTGTGGGAATCTCTCCCTTCTTTTTTTAAAGATCATTCGTTTTATCCGATTTTCCATTTAGAAATAAAAGCACATTTCAAGCCTCTATGAGCATGTAACTGCTATTGCTCTGGTCATATAACTTAATAGGTTCATAGGCTCATAGGATATTTTTAGGCTAATGACTCAAGATTCCTTACAAGCCTAGGCAGTTTTACCCAGATTTAGCCAATTTTCTATCCCTAGGGAAAGATAACAAGGGTCAGTGTGATGACCCACCATGTCAACCAATATGTGACATGGATATCCCACCTTTGGGCCAGTAATCAAGGAGCCTCAATTCTCACCACTGGCACCTGTGGGGGGAAGTTCCCTTCACTGGGAGGATAACAAGTGCACACACAGTATTTCCAGATGCAGCTGTCTGCATCAAGTGCAATTTCCCTTAAGAGCACACAGAGACCACAGTCGGTCCAGGGCTGGTTTCTCCCTCTTTCTCCACATCTCCAATAAGACTCCCCACTGGTACAGCTATAGAGTTGAGATCTCAGCTGAGTGACCAAGCCAAGACCACCAGCACCCTCTCTGTCTAACCAGTGCTTTGTGTCCCTGTCCAAGTAGCTGACACACATGCACTCTTTGAGATTTGATATACACACACACACACACACACACACACACACACACACACACACACACACACACACACACACACACACATCTGGGAAAGGCTGGCACAGGTTTACTAGCTATGCCCCCTTTGGCCCAGACTAAAAGGTAGTTACCACTGACACCAGAACCCCTTGACAGCTACTTTAAGGCCCTTAACAAAAGGTGTCCAATCTTACTGTGTAATATTACTAATAATAATACAAGTGGTAATTTTACCAAGACCAAAGCTGTTTGTGCTACACACTGTCACCAAATAAATATGCAAGTACTCAGAAAACTTAAATATCTCTACAAAGATCAGCCACAATGCAAGCTTTCAATATATTTAATAATAAATAATGAAAGAGCAAGAAAATACTAAGTATATATTCACAGTGACATCAGTTCAGAATCACAGGAAATATGTAAAACAATATAGCAGGACAGGCTCAGCAATTAAAAAAAATATCTAAGCTAAGCTTCACTATATTCCTGACTGAATCTAAGAGAACTATACTATTTCCTAGTAACTTACTTACTAGAGCAAGGCAGATGATATGGTGACTGGTTCTTCTTGTTGTCACGTCCAAGACAGAATACAGAATGCTCTGTCTCACTCTAAGAGACTTCTCAAAATAATATCTAAAATATTACTGCTGGGATAGCTTGCAGAATTACATAATTTCTGGTCATCTGACCTCTAGTTCTCATGCAGACCCCCATTGCTGTCAGCTGGTAGCATTTAGCATCTACCTGTAAAAATACATAGACAAGGGCTATGCTCAGATCTTTGGCAAAGGGCTACGCTCAGATCTTTGGCAGATGCTGGACGTCATGAAACAATTGCACTCCTTCATGCTTTCAAGACTAGTAATTAGTTCACCCTAAAGACAATACAGAAAGCTTCCTAGCACAGACTTTATGTGTCTTGCTGCATTGAGAACTGAAAGATACCATATTTTATGGATTACTATAAAGTAATTTAATTTCAAATATTTTTCTAAAGTTTACTGGACTGAGGTTAACCTCCTGTACTCCAGTTTCCATTGTTAAAATATATACATTTAAACAGTTACAATAGTGCATGTACATTTCTGTTCTCTTCCAGTAAGGCACACTGTGGTTACATTTCAAAGAGCTCTTTGCAAATATCTTTTCAAAACACACGTCTGTACAAGCAGTTTGATAGATTTACCTTCATAAACTCGAATTACAGTGGTTTGAGTGCTCATTTGAGCGAATCGAAACCACGAAAATGAAACCGTTGACAGTCCTTAATGTTCAAAAAACAGCAAATTGAAAAGCAGATTCACTGTTTTCCGAACATTAATGTAAAAAAAAAATGAAGTGTAAAGAAGGGGGCAAGCCCCTCTGCACCCCCCATGTGGGGGGCTGTGCCCCCCACACACCCCTACTTTATTATTCTAACTCAGAGATCACACTACAGTGGGGAAAGGAACCATTTCCCGATCCCCACTATAGTGCAATCCACCCCACAATGTCGAATGTACAATGAGCGAATGTCACTGTGCATTCGCTCATTGCACATTTGAACCTTTTTTTCTTTCGGTGTTTGCAACATTTGTAAACAGCCTTTCGAACACTTGCTGTTTACCCGACTGTGAATCACCTTTATAAAGGTAAACTGTTTGATATACACATGACATACATTTATAACACAAGCATGTTGTATAAATCATTTTGATATTCACCGATGGCATATAATTATTTAAAAAATTCCAGCTAGCTGTACTGACAGTATCTCCTTTTGTCACACTTCTTCCTCCCTTCAAAGAGTCAAGCTAGTTTTTCAAGTGACCCTACAGAAATGTTGCTTGAGAGGAATGAGCCTATCTGGGAATACATTACCCCATTCAATGTCTTGAGATCTCAGCTGCCTTTGTATTACTGACTCCAGTACAGTGCAGCACTGTCATATCATGTGCCTGCAACCCTAGGCTCCACCACAGTAACTTGGGATTTTGCTGGCTGGCTCCCTATAGCCATAGATCCCTCTCAGACTCCTCCTGCCTCTTACTGCAAATACTTAGCATCAGATCCTCCCTATCATGGTAAGGTTTTATCATGTTAACATGGTACAATTTGTGCCCCTGCCTCCTGCCTATCAGTTCTACCATGTAGTTAATATAACTGACCTTCCTTATCACTTTGAAGGGTCCCTCCCAAGCTGCCTGCAGCTTGTTGTGTCTGACAGGAATGAGAGCCATAACCTTCTGCCCATTTGCATACTATCTAGTTTGAGCATTCCTGTCATACCAGACCTTTTTCTGCTGTTGGGCTTCTCCCAGGTTCTCCTGGGCCAAGCCCATAAATCCCTGAGTCTTGTCCTGAAGTTTAGGACATATGCAATAGCACACTCCTTGTGGGATTCACACTCACTCTTCCACTCATCGTGACTCAAATCTAGAGGTCCCCTCACCCTATGCCCATACAGCAACTCAAAGGGTGAAAAAGCTGTTGATTCCTGGGGCACCTCTCTTTAAGCAAACAGAGGGGGCAAATTTTGTCCCACTCCCTCTTAAACTGGTTTGCAAATGTCTGTAGCATGGTATTTAGTGTAGAGTTTAACCTCTCCACAAGACCATTTCTCTGGGGATAGTTGGGGTGGTCTTTAGGTGTTTCACCCCACAGTGCTACCACAGACATGCCAGCAGGTCTTACATGAAATTGGCACCTCTGTCAGTCAGTATTTCTTTTGGGAAAATTACCCTACTGAAAATCTCTAACAAAGGATTTTCCACCTTTTCTGTCTTGATGGAATACAGAGCCACTGCCTCGGAGTATCTGGTAGCATAATCTACTACTACTAGGATATACTTCTTCCCTGTCGAACATGGGGTACTCAGAGGCCCCACAATATCCCTAACTACCCTCTGAAATGGCTCCTCAATCGAAAGCAAAGGCATCAAAGGAGCTTTGACCTTGTCTCCTGCCTTGCCTACCTTTCGGCATTGCTCGTAGGTCTTTCAGTACCCTATTACATCCCTGGAAATCCAAGGCCAATAAAAGTTCTGCATAATATGTCACTTGGTATGCTTTATGCCCCCATGACCTGCAAAGGGAATGTCATGGGCTATGGCTAGAAGTTCCAGATGGTAGGCTCTGGGCACTACTAACTGCTGTATTACCTCACCCTCTAGCCCTCCCTCAGGGGTCCATTCTCTCTACAGTAACACTTTGTCCCAGTATACAGATTCCCCCTTTTCTTGAGAATCAGGTGCCTCCCTGGCTACTTCACTTAAACCTTGTAATGTAGGGTCTGAGAGCTGAGCCTGTCTCAACTCTCTCTTTGTAACCCTTCCTAGCTCCCCTTCCACAGGAAGTCTGTGGTCTCTGGCTGACTAAATTTACAGATGACTGCAAATTAGGAGTTGTCATTGAATCTCACACTGACACAAATGTTCTCCAGGAGGGGCAGACACAGACAAACAACTAGTGTCAGAGCCATAGCTAAAACTAAATGCCAAGAAATGCATAATAGTATCCTTTGGGAAGTCATCCATCCCTGGTAACTATCATATTGACAACACACCCCTTGGAGTTGACCCAGTAGTCAGGGACTTAGGGACACACATAGATAGTAATCTAGCCCTTGATCATCACAAGTCTACAGTAGTGAGGAAATCATTCTGTGTTCCACAACTTATAAACAAATGTATGGCATCTAAGTCAAAGGAAGTCATTGTTCCACTGTATTCGGCATTCATCAGACCTATCATTGAATACAATGCCCCCTTTGGTATGTGTAGAACAGTGTGTGTGGTGCTGTATCTTTAAGAAGCATTTCTAAGTGTAGCACTTGCGTATAAATAGCAGGCATGTGTAGGCAGCAGTGTCATTTTGAGAGCACCGCCAGAGTGTTAACATGTATGAATGTGATAGTCAGTCAGTTCATAAGTTTATTTAAGTTTAAGTTGCAAAGCCTTATTCCTGATGTATTTCTATATAATAAAGCTGTTTGAACAGAACCTATGGATGTTTGTCTGTTTTATTCTGACCAGACGAGCGACATGGCATCAAAACCAGGATTTAGAAGATTGCCATTCCAACCCACAAGGTGTAGAGTTAACAGTGAAGGCATGTTGAACAGACCAGAAGTAAAAAAAGGGCCATAAATGAACTACAGGTAACCAAAACTTGCACAAATGATTTATTTAATGATAGAAATAATACAGAGCATACAAAGGGCACAGAATGCATTATTAATCAAATAAATAGCACAAAAACATATTATTAATCAAATAAAAGGCACAAAATGCATTACTGATTAAACAAGATGTTCAGAGTTATGATATTTGATAAAATTATCAGAAAAGTTCATAAGGGGTTCAGAGTTGCCTTGGAGTTGCATAATGAGGATATTTTTATTTTATGTATTTTATTTTATTTAAGTTTCATGACTGGGGAAGTCCACTGGACCAAGAAGAGCCCATTTTCAGTGGAGGGCCGGGGGGGGGGGGAATCTCCACAATAATTGCAAGTTACATTTCACATGGTACAAAAGGACATAGTTCATACAGCTAATTAAACATTTACAGATAAGCTCCATAATATTTGCAATTGGCTTGTCACAATGTTACAAAAATGAAAAGACATAATTCAATACAGAAATTTCAACATTTACATAAAGTGAATATTTTTGTTATAAACTCAATTGTAGGTTTAACATTTCAAAATATATAGCTGCTAGCCATTAGTAGGTTAGGAAAATATTATGCATGGAGAGGGTAATAGTATAATTGAAACTGGATAGTATAGTACAATAGATATTAGAGAGAAAATTCATTTTTTGGTAGGGGAGGGATTGTTTTGGGTGGGGTGAAGTAATAGTAGAGGTAGTTGGATGAGTCAGTGCAAGGTGGAATGAGGGGGGGGAGCGGTTTAAGTTGGAGCATGGCAAGGGCATTCCCATTTGGAAGAAAGATGAGATTTGAAATTTGATTGGTTAGGCAGGTTGCGTAGGTGTGTGGGGAGAGAGTTTCACTGTTTAGCTAAGGAGTGGGTCAGCAGTAGATGGCCAGGAGGTCGTGCAGGTTTGTAGACCTGAAGGAGATTTTGTTTTTTGGTTCTGAGTGAGCGGTTAGGAATGTAAGGTTTTAAGGAAGTAGTGAGACCTTCACAGTTGGCAGGTTTAAAGAAAAGCTTGTGGGCAATGGTGAGTTGTAGGTAACTGAGGTAGTTGGGTAGTTCAAGACAGTTGTGGGTGAGGAGTGTGTGGCAGTGGTAGGATGAGTTTTTTGAATTACTTGCAAATTTGGAGATCTTGTGGTAGTAGGATTCAAGATGGACTGAAGGCCAAGATGGAGATTGGTGAAAAGAGAGGCACCATACATAAGGGAGGGGAGTAGGAAGGTGGATGCAAGAGTTTGATGGGTAGAGGGGCATAGGAAGCGGTTGTGTCTGTAGAAGAGACCTAACTTTTTGTGGGCTTTCTTGATTGCGGAGAGGATGTCGGTGTAAAATTTTAGTTCTTCATCAATAACGATGCAAAGAATATTGGTGTTGGGAACAATTTCAAGGAGGGTGTTGTTTTGGCTCTGTATGGTGAATGTGGATTTAGGGGAAAAAACATGAATTTGGTTTTATTTGCATTTAGTCCCAGATGGTTAGACTGCCTCAAGGATTCTGTTTTGAAGTAGGCTAGTTGGGTTTTTGCTAGGAGCTTGGAGGGGGAGAAGGCTGAGCAGATGATTGTTGAGTCATCTGCATATTGGATGATAGATGAGTCTAGGATGGACTGGTGAAAGTTGTTAATGAATAGGTTGAAGAGAAGAGGGCCAAGAACAGAACCATGTGGGACACATGTGGGGGTGGGAAGGAAGGGGGAGGTTGAAGTTTTCCATTGGACATCTTGTTGGCGGTTGTACAAGTAGCTGGAAAAACAGGCGATGGTGGTGGGAGAGAGGTGTAGGGTGGAGAGTTGGGATATAAGTAGGATGTGTGAGATGGTGTCAAAGGCCTTTGACAGATCTAGGAATAGTGTGGATATGAACTTGCCTGAGTTGCATTCGAGGTTTATGGTTTCAAGAAAGGAAAGAATGGCAGTGATGGTGCTGTGGCCAGGGCGGGAGCCATGTTGGGTAGGGGAGAGGAGATTGTTTAGTGTTAGGTGTGCCATGAGTTGTGCTTGTATTGTTTTCTCTAGTATTTTAGAAAGAGGGGAAAGGATGGCAATAGGCCTGAAGTTGGTGGTATCAGTATTTTTGCCACCTTTGTGGAGGGGGGTGATGTAAGCATGGTACCAGATAGAAGGGACGTACGATTCTTGTATGGATCTATTTATAAGAATAGAGATGGGATAGGCAATGCTGTCTGCAGATTGTTTGAAGTAGGTGGGTGGAAGGTTGTCAGGTGCATTGCAACAGGGTTTGAGTTTGATGAGAAGTCTTTTTATAGTGCTTGTGGGGATGGGCTTGAGGCAGAAGGATGTGGAGGAAAGTTGATGATTGGGGTGGTGGTTGGGGCAAGAGGGGGTGGTGGAGAAGGGGGATGGGAAGGAGGCTGATAGCTTAGCTATGCAGTCTATGAAGAATGAGTTGAACTGGCTGGCTGTTTCAATGTTGGAGAGGTTGGGGTCTGGGCAGGGGTTTTCTTTGTTGCCAGAATGCAGCATGGATGAGATGGAGTCCCAGAATTTTTTTGGGATTTGTTGAGTGCAAGGACTGGAGTTTGGAGAAGTGGGCTTTGGGGTCTTTAATTATTAGGGGTTTTTTTAGGGTTTCGTAGTTGCTTATACTCTAGGAGGGTGTTAGGTTTTCATGTTTTTGATATTGTTTCCATTTTTTCTTCTTTTGGTGCACAACTAGTTTAGTATCTTTTGATAACCATGGCCATGGATTGGTTTTGATGCATTTGGTTCGGGGGGGGGGCCTTGCTGATTGGGAAGGGTTAGGAATGAGTGCTTAAAGTAGGAAATGGCATCATCTAGAGGAAGGTTTTTTAGAGGGCACCAGTCAGTATGCTTTAAGCATTCGGAGAAAGTTAGAAGGTTGAAAGAGGAGAGGTTGTGGGTTTGGATGTAGTGATGTTGTTTATGAAGTGGAGATGGGAGACAGTTAGCAAAGGCTGGTAGGTGATTGCTGAGAGGATCAGGTAATGTTCCAGCTTTGGTGATAAGGTTTGGGTGAGTTGTTAAGATCCAGTCAATGGTGGTACTAGAGGTACTTTCTTTATTTGGTCTAGTTGGAGATTGTATTAGTTGGGAGAAGTTGTACAGGTTGATTGTGTGGCACAGGGCTTCACAGTTAATAGTATTCTAGTTGATGTTGGTATCACCGAGTATATAGATTTAATTTTTTATATTGGAGGAGAACCAGGACAGGTAGTTTTCAAGAGTTTTGATATTATCCAGGAGGAATATAGAGGGCAGCGATACATATGAACTTGTGGTTGTTTATTTTTAGTAAATCTATTATAATTTCAGCGTTGGAAAAGGTTGGTATTTTATTGGAGCAGGGAGTTATGGTATGGGAGGTGGGGTAGATTATTGCTACTCCACCTCCTTTTTGTGGGCCCTGTTGTTCTGAATGATTTGGAAACCTGGTGGTAGGATTTTGCTATCTTTTATATAGGTTTTCAGCCAGGTTTCTCAAATGGCGGTAATGTCAGGGTGATTATGGCAGAGCCAGGCATGGAGGTTAGGGAGTTTGTTTTTTAGGCTTTTTGCATTAAGTATTGTAAGGTGAATGGACTTTGAGTTTGTGGGTTGAGTGGAGGGTTTGGTGAGATTGATGTTAGGGGATGGGTCCGGGGTTGGGGTGGATTGCGCCGGCTAGTGAAAGAGAGATGTGGTGGAGTAGAAGAATGAGGCAGTGTGTTGGGCAAGGGTAGCTTGGGTTATGTGAGAGTAGTGATTTTCTGGTACCACATTTAAGATGGGGGGTTGGGTTGGGAGCAGTTTTCAAGAAAAAATAGATTGGGTTAGAGGTAAAGAGTTCATGTGAGATGGATGAGTAGGATGGTAAGTGAGGATGCTGGTAAGATGTACTGGAGTGTGTGTGAGAGTTATGACACGGGTTGGGAAAAAGTGTGCGATAGGTAAGAGAAGAGAGAAAGATTAATAGGGCAAATGGGGTTATAGGGAGAGATGTTATGTAGAGCATTGTAGGAGGGTGGATGTTTGGGGTGATGTAGATCTACAGGTCGGTGGTGTTTGGCTTAGGTGTATTGTGATTGGAGCGGTGTTGGGTGAGGAAGAGGTAGGGGATGTATAAAAGTACAGGTATTGGGGGGTGGGTGAGATTTGGGGGCAGGGTAGGGGAGTGGAGTGAGCCCAAAGGGCGAACGGAGCAGGTTACACCTTTCAGAAGGAGCAGCAGTCACCAAACAGAAAACAATAAGTGAGAAGGTTAGCAACTACAGAAATAGGGCAGCCTATCATTTTGGCTTGAATGTTACGTTTCTGTTTGTTTTTATTATTTATGCAGCAATGGGGAGCTGCAGTTCACTGAGAAGTAGGAAAATAATGCAAAAACTGCTTTCAAACAAGTCAGACCAAAAAGTACACAATGAGGAACCTTGTTTGCAGACAGAAACGCCTCCGAGTCAAAAAGCTTCTTAACGCTTTTATTTTGAACAAACCAAAAGAGCGTTTTCGCCACAGACCACTGCAGCTTCTTCAGAGAAACAAGTTAGACAAGAAACACTCACTTTAAAAATACTACATCAGGAAATGACATATTCCTGTTTCCTGTTACCAAACAGTTGTATTTAAAAACACATACAAAGTGCTAAAAAGTTAAAAGCATCCCACATTTAGAATCATTTTTAAAAGTAGCACACAACAATAAGAAATGGATTCAATTATATGAAAAAAGATCTCAGCGACTTAACAATAATATGGATGACAAAAAACAGATGTCATTACTATTTACAATAAACTACTATACAAAATATGTAAGTAGATCTATCGAAAAATATACTCTAATACTCACTTAAAACATTAAAAACAAATTTGCCTTATATGAGGTGTGTATAAGGGATAAATACTACTCATATTTGCTCAGGCTTAGTTTATTAAACATTCTATTTGTGCTGTAACCATGCAGGACTAAGGAAGAAAGAAAGAAAGAAGAAGGGGGGGGGGAAAGAAAAGGAAAGGGAGAAGTATCCTTTGCCCTGCGGAAAACACGTGCGACCTAAAAGATTCAGCACGTGAGAATCCATTGTGTCTTCCTACTAAGACCACTAAAACTAGGTTATAAACCTGACTGTTAGGTTAAGTAAGCCCTGAATAGTAGACGGTCAAGTCAACTAGCTAGACCTAATGTGTTAGTGCAAGGTGCTGATAACACACAACACTGCCAAATCATCCAATATGTGTTGCCTGATATACGGGTCAGACCTAAAGTCAGAGAAAACTATATAGTAACAGTAGGTTTTACCTAAAATAACTTTTTAATTTAAGAACTGGGGCAATGTTGCAGTTAGTGTTAAGGCCAGGAAGACAGAAAGCGTCCAAGCGCAACTGCCAATCCAGCTCACAATTTTCTAGTATTAAAGATACAGGGCCCCCTCTGATTTTTAAGGGTACATGGTCTATAGCCATAAAGCTAAAACTATGTCCTGGGAACAATGCAATATGTTTGGCCAGTGCGTTGTCATCTTTACATGTCCTAATTGCATACAAGTGCTCATACATCCTATCTCGCAGTCTCCTGTCGGTTTTTCCGATGTAGAACCCAGAGCAGCAGTTGCACATAGCAATGTATATAACTGATTTGCTCTCACAATTAAGTGCATGCTTGATGACAAACTTCCTGTCCCTAACAAGGAATGTCTCCCCTGTTCGGACATTGTTACAGAAATTACAGAATCCACATCTGGACATTCCTTTCCTTTTATAAAAACTATGCTGTTGGATATCCCTTTGTAATAGTTCCTTCAAATTTTTAGATCGTTTAAAAATAAATCTGGGTTCGTCTCCCAATTTTCCTGCTAGTGATGGGTTTGAGGATATCAACCTCCAATTCTTACGGATGATGTCCAGAATTGCTTCTGAATTAGTACTAAAAATAGTGACGAAGCTCAAAGATAAATCTGTGTTTGATTCTCTGTGGTCAACATTGCTACCTATTAGACCACTTATAGGCACCTCATCTGTGAAACTACTAACTACACTGGAGGAGACCTTTTGTTTAGTCAATAAAGGGGTGTAGAAGCCTCTAGTTCTTTTAAGAGTAACTTCCTCAATAAGTTCACAAACCATTTTCTCAGGATAGCCACGGTTAGTGAACATTTCCTTCAGAAATGAACATTCCTTAACAAACTCCACAAGGGTGCTGCACATTCTTCCTGCCCTCACCAGCTGTCCCTTCACTATAGATCTTTTCTGTTTGTGAGGGTGAAAGCTGGTGAAGTGCAGGAAAGAATTGCAGTATGTGGCTTTCCTAAAGGCGGTGGACCTGAAGCACTGATGACAAATATCCTTCGTAAGTTTGACATCTAAATAATCCAGCTCGGTGGTAGAAAATTTAAAAGTGAACTTCAGGAACTCAGTGGAATTACTGATATTATCCACCAAGTTTTGCTTCCAATTCTGACCCCCTGAACAGGAGGAACATGTCGTCAAGGTAGCGGGTGTAGAAGGTAACAGGGGCCATAATACCAGGGAGATCAGCCAAGATGTTTGCTTCCCAGTACCCCATTACATAGTTTGCCACACCTGCTCCACATGGGGAGCCCATCGCCACCCCGTTTCTGTAAATAGAAGACACCGTCAAATAGGAAGTAGTTACTGGTTAGTACTATTTCAAGTAATTCCATAACCAGTTCGACCTCCAATCTGGGCCCAAACTTTTGTAACATTGACCCTGTCCATTCAACCGCCTCTAAGTGCGGTATGCATATAGAGGTCAATGACATCAATAGTTAACAAGTTGTCATCTTCATTGAATGGCAGTTTGTTTATGTTGTCCAAAAATGTCCATGAGTCCTTACACACACTTGGAATGTACTTAACGTATTTGTCCAAGATGTGTGTGATTAGTTGGAACATGGGTAAGTAATAGAGGATCTACTGTCAATTAAAGCTCTCATAGGGGGGTCAGTAACACTTTTATGGATTTTAGGGATCCCAAACATAACGGGGATCTTAGAAGACATGATGTCAATATAATTATATGTCTTGATATCAATTTTCCCCGTTAAGAAAAGGTCCCTAAAATATCCCCTGATCCTTTGTGTGGTACCATTAACTTCATTTCTTGAAGCTTTTGTGTAGGCATCACTGTCAAGGAGGGAAGTCATTTTCTCATTATAGGTGACATTATGAAAAATCACCAAGCCTCCTCCCTTATCCGGTTTTAACACCCGTATAGGTAACTGACTAAGTTCATCCAGTAATAGGCGTTGTTCTTTAGAAATATTGGGAGTTGTAGTCCTATTATATTCATTATATTTGTTACCCAAAAATCTAAAATCAAATTCACACATGTTCTCAAACAATTCCAACGTAGAATGTAATGGAGGATTAAAAACACTGGACAGTTTTGGAAGTCCTACATTGGGGATGATGCGTTACTTCACCATCATTCACAGCCTCTGTTTCATGATTGAACAGTAACTTAAGATTCATTTTTCTTACAAAACACTTTAGTTCAATAATTTCTTTAGCAACATTCCCATAGGAAGTTGGAACAAAAGTGTTTCCAAAAGCTAACAATTCTATCAATTGTTGGTCCAAAATGATGTCAGAAAAATTGTAAATGGTGAAGTCGCCATTCGTGTTAGTGAGAATGACAGGGGGCCCACCGTAAGAAGGTGAGCTAGAGACATCAGCGTCGACTATACTAGAACTATCTGCCACCAAGAAGTTAGGTATGGGGTCAAGCAGGGGCAAGTTTGTTACTCGTTCTGTTCCTGTAAGACTTCTTGCTCGTTGCCCTAAAAAATTTTGTTGTTACTATTCCCTGCATTATAAGTGTTGTGCCCCTATTATCATTGCAACCTTTGTCACTTCTCTCATGACTTCCCTTATCTTTAGCAAAGCCCTTAATTCTGTTACTCCTTCTAGGTGTTGGGGTGGCATGAACATTCCCAGAGTCTTCTTCATCAAGGTCTTCTACCCGTCCTCATCCTCACCTAGTGTTTGGACAGGATATTCATTATTACTACTTATCTGAACATGTCTGGTCCCTTTAAGGTTAGGGTAAGCAACATTTTACCATAAGCCTCTCTGTCCCTACTCAATTTTTACTCTTGTTTCCCTTTAGTTTAAGTAGCAGAGTATCAATACTGGACAAGATCCGTCCGTGTCGAACTGGTATCTATTAAAATCTAAATGTTGCTTAATTTCATTGTCTAAATCATTAATTTCTTTTAATACAACATCAACATTTGCACCGTAGTGCTTAATAATAACATTCATTAACTCAGCACCATGTTTTTGAAAAAGAGCCTCCAGGTCAAACAAAAAGTCATGGTCTGAAATTAAACCAGAAGGCGTAAAATTATTCCGCAAGCCTTTTGGTACAATATTTTCATTGATGCATTGCTTAAAGTAAGCAGACTCAAGCTGCAGTTTTTTTAATTTTAATAATTTAGAGTCAAAAATCTTAAGCTTTTCTGATAAGCATAAGCCATCATTATTTGCGACAGTACCTGTATTTATTCCTTGCTCGGTGAACAGCAAGTTAGTAGTGTCAATAGCCAGCCACGAGGTCTGGAATTCTATTATTAGACCCTGTAGGTATATAGTCATTACTGGAACCAGCAACTGCTCCATTCCGAGCAGTTGTTTGAATGATGTTCGTTAGAGGCCACTGCAGCGCATTTAACCAGTCCGTCTTATTGCTGCCAGGCCACTCGGACTTAAACCGGAAAGCTGTAATCCAGGTCCTTGGCTCATTCCTGTGCCAAGAACATCGGCAGTTGACATAGTCCGAGGCTTAGGTTGCGCTGGGATCAATCTTCATTTGGGCCCTGGCTGTGCTCTATTGTCAAACCATTCCGGCTCGGACCATTTCTCAGTGCATGGAAGGAAGCTTGCATCGTATCCATCCTCGAGTTCATGTCATCCAGTCTAGCTGATAGACCTGCTATCAGCGAAGTTAAGTCAGTGTCCATAGCAGTGCTGCCAGTTGCCATTAACTCAACTGTTAGACAACTGCTAACAACTACCGGTAAACAAGGTAAAACACGGAAGGCTGCAAAGCTGTAAACCAACAGGAATCCTCCTACGAAAAACCACAAAAACTGCTTTCAAACAAGTCAGACCAAAAAGTACACAATGAGGAACCTTGTTTGCAGACAGAAACGCCTCCGAGTCAAAAGCTTCTTGACGCTTTTATTTTGAACAAACCAAAAGAGCGTTTTCGCCACAGACCACTGCAGCTTCTTCAGAGAAACAAGTTAGACAAAAAACACTCACTTTAAAAATACTACATCAGGAAATGACATATTCCTGTTTCCTGTTACCAAACAGTTGTATTTAAAAACACATACAAAGTGCTAAAAAGTTAAAGGCATCCCACATTTAGAATCATTTTTAAAAGTAGCACACAACAATAAGAAATGGATTCAATTATATGAAAAAAGATCTCAGCGACTTAACAATAATATGGATGACAAAAAACAGATGTCATTACTATTTACAATAAACTACTATACAAAATATGTAAGTAGATCTATCGAAAAATATACTCTAATACTCACTTAAAACATTAAAAACAAATTTGCCTTATATGAGGTGTGTATAAGGGATAAATACTACTCATATTTTCTCAGGCTTAGTTTATTAAACATTCTATTTGTGCTATAACCATGCAGGACTAAGGAAGAAAGAAAGAAAGAAGAAGGGGGGGGGGGGAGAAAAGGAAAGGGAGAAGTATCCTTTGCCCTGCGGAAAACACGTGCGACCTAAAAGATTCAGCACGTGAGAATCCATTGTGTCTTCCTACTAAGACCACTAAAACTAGATTATAAACCTGACTGTTAGGTTAAGTAAGCCCTGAATAGTAGACGGTCAAGTCAACTAGCTAGACCTAATGTGTTAGTGCAAGGTGCTGATAACACACAACACTTTTCTTAACGGGGAAAATTGATATCAAGACATATAATTATATTGACATCATGTCTTCTAAGATCCCCGTTATGTTTGGGATCCCTAAAATCCATAAAAGTGTTACTGACCCCCCTATGAGAGCTTTAATTGACAGTAGATCCTCTATTACTTACCCATGTTCCAAACTAATCACACACATCTTGGACAAATACGTTAAGTACATTCCAAGTGTGTGTAAGGACTCATGGACATTTTTGGACAACATAAACAAACTGCCATTCAATGAAGATGACAACTTGTTAACTATTGATGTCATTGACCTCTATACGTGCATACCGCACTTAGAGGCGGTTGAATGGACAGGGTCAATGTTACAAAAGTTTGGGGTGTCCAGATTGGAGGTCGAACTGGTTATGGAATTACTTGAAATAGTACTAACCAGTAACTACTTCCTATTTGACGGTGTCTTCTATTTACAGAAACGGGGGGTGGCGATGGGCTCCCCATGTGGAGCAGGTGTGGCAAACTATGTAATGGGGTACTGGGAAGCAAACATCTTGGCTGATCTCCCTGGTATTATGGCCCCTGTTACCTTCTACACCCGCTACCTTGACGACATGTTCCTCCTGTTCAGGGGGTCAGAATTGGAAGCGAAAAACTTGGTGGATAATATCAGTAATTCCACTGAGTTCCTGAAGTTCACTTTTAAATTTTCTACCACCGAGCTGGATTATTTAGATGTCAAACTTACGAAGGATATTTGTCATCAGTGCTTCAGGTCCACCGTCTTTAGGAAAGCCACATACTGCAATTCTTTCCTGCACTTCACCAGCTTTCACCCTCACAAACAGAAAAGATCTATAGTGAAGGGACAGCTGGTGAGGGCAGGAAGAATGTGCAGCACCCTTGTGGATTTTGTTAAGGAATGTTCATTTCTGAAGGAAATGTTCACTAACCGTGGCTATCCTGAGAAAATGGTTTGTGAACTTATTGAGGAAGTTACTCTTAAAAGAACTAGAGGCTTCTACACCCTTTATTGACTAAACAAAAGGTCTCCTCCAGTGTAGTTAGTAGTTTCACAGATGAGGTGCCTATAAGTGGTCTAATAGGTAGCAATGTTGACCACAGAGAATCAAACACAGATTTATCTTTGAGCTTCGTCACTATTTTTAGTACTAATTCAGAAGCAATTCTGGACATCATCCGTAAGAATTGGAGGTTGATATCCTCAAACCCATCACTAGCAGGAAAATTGGGAGGCGATCCCAGCTTTATTTTGATACGTTCTAAAACTTTGAAGGAACTATTACAAAGGGATATCCAACAGCATAGTTTTTATAAAAGGAAAGGAATGTCCAGATGTGGATTCTGTAATTTCTGTAACAATGTCCGAACAGGGGAGACATTCCTTGTTAGGGACAGGAAGTTTGTCATCAAGCATGCACTTAATTGTGAGAGCAAATCAGTTATATACATTGCTATGTGCAACTGCTGCTCTGGGTTCTACATCGGAAAAACCGACAGGAGACTGCGAGATAGGATGTATGAGCACTTGTATGCAATTAGGACATGTAAAGATGACAACGCACTGGCCAAACATATTGCATTGTTCCCAGGACATAGTTTTAGCTTTATGGCTATAGACCATGTACCCTTAAAAATCAGAGGGGCCCTGTATCTTTAATACTAGAAAATTGTGAGCTGGATTGGCAGTTGCGCTTGGACGCTTTCTGTCTTCCTGGCCTTAACACTAACTGCAACATTGCCCCAGTTCTTAAATTAAAAGTTATTTTAGGTAAAACCTACTGTTACTATATAGTTTTCTCTGACTTTAGGTCTGACCCGTATATCAGGCAACACATATTGGATGATTTGGCAGTGTTGTGTGTTATCAGCACCTTGCACTAACACATTAGGTCTAGCTAGTTGACTTGACCGTCTACTATTCAGGGCTTACTTAACCTAACAGTCAGGTTTATAACCTAGTTTTAGTGGTCTTAGTAGGAAGACACAATGGATTCTCACGTGCTGAATCTTTTAGGTCGACGTGTTTTCCATGAGCAAAGGATACTTCTCCTTTCCTTTTCTTTCCCTCTCCCCTTCTTCTTTCTTTCTTCCTTAGTCCTGCATGGTTATAGCACAAATAGAATGTTTAATAAACTAAGCCTGAGAAAATATGAGTAGTATTTATCCCTTATACACACCTCATATAAGGCAAATTTGTTTTAATGTTTTAAGTGAGTATTAGAGTATATTTTTTTGATAGATCTACTTACATATTTTGTATAGTAGTTTATTGTAAATAGTAATGACATCTGTTTTTGTCATCCATATTATTGTTAAGTCGCTGAGATCTTTTTTCATATAATTGAATCCATTTCTTATTGTTGTGTGCTACTTTTAAAAATGATTCTAAATGTGGGATGCCTTTAACTTTTTAGCACTTTGTATGTGTTTTTAAATACAACTGTTTGGTAACAGGAAACAGGAATATGTCATTTCCTGATGTAGTATTTTTAAAGTGAGTGTTTTTTGTCTAACTTGTTTCTCTGAAGAAGCTGCAGTGGTCTGTGGCGAAAACGCTCTTTTGGTTTGTTCAAAATAAAAGCGTTAAGGAAAATAATGCAGTTATGCCAGGGGTTTTAGAAAGGGACATGCAATAAATTATGACTTAGTAGAGTATTAATTAAAAAAGAATGGAATATAGTATAAGCGAGTACACTACTGGGGATTCCTATGAAGCAAGGGCAGAAAACCTAAGTCAAAAGATGGTGCCTTTCTACATCAGTTTTTTTGATTCAATATGTAAGTACAATCATAAGTACAAATGGTATTTACAGTTGTGCACACTACTGAGGGATGCCCGTGGGACAGACAGAAACAGAGTGTAGTCAGGCAGAGGTTTTTAGTATTTAAAGATGGCACCGCAGCTCAGGGGAGGAATAAGTAAACTCTCAAGAGGAAGAGGGAGGGAATAGACAGGAATGACAAGGCTAGGAAGCTTACAATAAGATTATGTTAGGAGACCGAGAGAAGGGGGGCTAAGAGCCAGGGCTTGGAGAAAGCTGTGAGAAAACAGGTTTGACAAGCCTAGGAAACTTACGCTAGAATTATGTTAGGAGAACAAGAAAGGGGGGGGGCTATGGACCAGGACTTGGAGAAATCTGTGAGAAGAGAAAAACAATCAACCAGCTAGCCCAGGTCTGTACCTAAAGGTGTCTATCTGTGTGAATTCAAAAGCAGATTTAGTAGAGCATCAGGGAAGTAGAATATAAAATAAATGTAAAGCTTTGGGAAACTATAAATTTGTTACAATAAACGGGAGAATAAAATATAAGAATACAAAAGAAATGTGATATACAAGATAAATAAAATAAAAATATAAAATAAATGCAAAGCTTTGGAAATATATATATATATATTTGTTACAGTAAATGGGAGGAAAAAAGGTGGGTCCAGTAGTGTGCATAGCAGAAGAATCAGTAGGAGTTTCACAGAGAGAAGATTATAATAGACCTACACTGCTCATATTTAAAACAAAACAAGCATGTTTAGAGTAAAACGAGCACAAGAAAAGTATAATCGGCATGAAAAGAGGTTAAATGGGTATAACAAATATAATAAAAAGGGCAAAAAAGGGCAAATTAAGTATAAGTAAAGCAAGGTGACTGCATGTTTTTTTGGCAAACAATTGTATTTGGGCATGAGCTACTATTTCGCATTGACCAAAGCTATTCAAAGCCTAACTAAAGTTGTTCAAAGTATCTCAGAGTGTGTAAAATGCATATAGTGTGTGCTTTATTACTGTGCATTTATTCTGAAGAGTTTACTATGTGCAAAGTGCAACTATTTCGTGAAGTGCAGTTAAAATACAGCCATTTTGAAAAGTTTCTTGTATTGTGTACATTTATTCACAGAGTGCTGCCATTTCAGAGAGTGTTTCTTACACTGTACAGAGTTATTTAGTAATGTACAGTCATTTTGGAAGATTTCAGTGTGCTGTATACAGTTTATGCTCAAACTGCAATCATTTAGGTTCATAGGTTCATAGGTGTACTAGGCTAATGGCCCTGGAGCCTTTACAACCCTAGCCCATAGGATTACACTGGCATCGTGCCACCCAATGTTAGTTCCCAGTGCCTCTGTCTAGTAGAGCCACTGGAGTGATCCCTGGGATGAATTTTCAATTTCCCATCCACTCATCAATATTTCACTTGAAGAGTGCCAGTGAGGTGCTCTGTTTGACATGTATGGGAAGTCTATTCCATAGCATGGGCAGTCTCTGGGTTATGAACTTGTCCCTCCAGCTTGTTCTCTTGTTTGCTGTAATGAGGATGAGGTATCTGGAGCGTATGGTGTGGAGGGACTGGGATTTCTTTAGCTGTAACATTTCTAACAGAGCTGGGTCAGACATGGCTCTGTAAGTCAAGCAGAGATCGCCACTAAGTAGGCAATATGAGACAGAGAATAGTTGCAGATTTTTGAGTTTGTCCATATAGCACAAGTGTTTAAGGCCTAGGATCCTCTTTATGAGCTACTTTTGTGGCATCTCCAGTTCTTCCAGGTGTCTAGTGAGGTACATGCCAAATGGGGTATTGTACTCAATGACTGGCCTAATGAGGGAAGAGTAGAGCGAGACAATGACCTCTTTCTTCCTGGATGCAAAACCCTTAGTAATGAGATGTGCCACAAAGAAGGACTTTCTGACCACAGCGGCAATGTGGTGGTCAAAAGAGAGGTTGCTGTCACCCTATGCTCCCAGATCTCTTATAACTCCTTCTGTGTTCAGTGGACTACCATCGATGTGGTAATTCATGGGAACCAGGTTTTTCCCAAAGGGGATGAAGACACATTTTTTTGGCATTGAGCTTAAGGCCATGGTTCTGACACCAGTCGTTGGTCTCAGTGAGACCTTTCTGTAGGATGTCAACATCACTTGGGCAGTTAATAATAGCTCCCAACTTGCAATCATCTGCAAACTTTGTCAGACAGAGCCCCTTAGCCCCTTTGTGTTGGCCTGGACTTCAGAGAAGTAGATATCAAACAGGAGAGGACCCAGTACCGAACCCTGTGGGATGCTACTCGTGACAGGCCATCAGTCTGACTTGGAGTCAGCTACTTTCACACTATGGGTTCTATCTGTGACCAAGTTTGCAACCCACCTAGTGATACAGGGGTTGATGCCTAGCTTAGTGAGTTCTTCTATGATTCCTGAGTGGGGAATGGTATCAAAGGCCTTGGCCAGATCAAGGTAGGCTGTATGAACCACCTTGCCTTCATCCACAGCTCTGGTGACTGACTCAAAGAAGTCGACCAGGTTGAGCAGGCATAATTTACCCTTCATAAAATCAAACTGTGTGTGATCCAGAGGTTGGAGATCCCCTATATCCTTGTTTATTAGGTCCATGATGATGCATTCCATAGCTTTGCATATCAGAGTCATCATGCTAATGAGGCGATAGTTCCCAGGGTCTGTAGTTGCTCCTCCTTTGTGGAGAGGAATGATTGTAGCAGTGCACCATTTGGTAGAGACAAAACCTGAGGTGAGACTGTGATTGAACAGGGCACACAGGTGTGGTGCCAGTTCACTCTGTAGCTCATGTAGAACACAGTCAGGGATATTGTCAGGTCCCATAGAAGCTGTATTCTTAGCTTTGGACAGTGCTGTTTTAACCTGTGCAGCAGTAATACTGGGTGCCTGGCAATCTACTGGCATTGTTATTGGTCCTTTGGTGGGGGAGAGAGGGGTAAAGTTGGCACTGAATCTGTTGGCCAGTATAGTGGCAATATCTGCTGGCTCGGTATAGGAGGTACCATTATGCAGTAGCTCAGAGCAAAAATGGTTATTGCCGTGGAGATTTTTTACATAACTATAGAAGGCCTTGTGGGTGTCTTTACTATCTGCTGCAGTTCTGTTTTCATAGCTAGCTTTAGAGAATTTGATGAGGGATCTCAACTTTTTGTTGACACTGATAAGGGAGTTTTTCCACTGTTGGGACTTCATCTTATTCCACATCAGTTTCCTCCTTCTGTTGTGGAGTTTGTTTATGGCAGGGGACCACCAGATTGACTTCCTTTTTTTGGAGGAGAGCATCTTGGTTCTATTGGGTATGATGAGATCCATGCATTTGTGTATGTATTTGTACAGTGCATTGGTGTATGACTCAGCAGTCATGCAACTATTCTACATTTGCATGGGTGCCGTGAAGTTAGCCACCTCTGTTTTTAGGAGCCCAAAGTTAGCTTTGGAGAAGTATTTCATGGTGGTTACCTTTGTGGGGGTGGGTGGGAGAGATGTGGATTTCCAAGGTGATTAGTTTGTGGTCAGATCTAACCAGGGAGGAGTTGACTAATGGTGTAGAGCAACAGTCGCCCATGTTAGTAATGACCAGGTCAAGAATGTTGCTACCTCTAGTGCGGGTAAGAACAGTTGGTCCAGGGCATTGGAATTAATGAATTCCAGGAAATGTTGGGCAATTGTATTGGTACATGAGTTGTTTTCCCAGTTAATGAAGGGGTAGTTGAAGTCGCCCAGTATGAGAGTATTAGGTTGGACCCTAATATTCTCCAGGGTGCTTAGGAGCATAGAGTGTGAGTCTTGGGACATGGTTGGGGACCTGTAGCAGGCAACAACCTGAATCACTGTCTTACCCAATGTTAGCTGCACCTGAAGTATCTCTGATGCGTTATGTTGGGCTACCAGTCTGGAGGTGTGCGGATCCTTTATGAATATGGAAACACCACCACCTTTGGAGCTTCAGTCCAAGTTCTGGGGCCAAACGGTTTGGAATGAGTTATAGCCTGGTAGTGCAGGGGTGCTTTCTGCTGCCTTGAACCAGGTTTCTGTTACAGCACAAATGTTGATGTTCTCCATTTTAAGGAGTGCTTCAAGTGAGTGCATTTTGAGATTTAAACTTCTAGCATTGAGCAGCATGACCTTCAGACTGCATTTGTTTGTAGCTGTTACAGTGGTAATTTGGTCTTTGGAACACCACCTAAAAAAGGCACTATAGGGGTGGCAAGATCCTTGGCCAGTGTCCGGAAGCCCAGGGCTGACATATGCAGGCCATGTCGGGAAAAGCATCAAGGTCTGTCAATCATGTCATCCTAGGCAGACAGATACTGGATCTCCATAGAATGACACCAGAAACTTAGCCAATTGTTGAAATCAATCATTTTCTGCTTGTCTGTAGTATCATTTTGGGTGATGGTAGGAGGTTGCTCAGGGCTAGGGTCATAACCACCTGGGCTACATAATCTGAGAGCTCCTCCATGTCTCTTTTCATGTAGTCCAGGGAGGTACATCTCAGGTCATTCACACCCATATGTACAATAACAGAGTCATATTTGTACCTGTTGTTGAGGCACCTGAGTGCATGCATTATGTGGTGGATCCTGGCACCTGACAGGCAGCTGTCTGTTACTTTCTCCTTATTCAGCCTAGTGAGTGGGACATCAGTGTGTCTCACTATCAAGTCGCCTATGACTAGTGTGTTGGGCATGCTGTTTTGCCTTAGGGGCTTTGCTTGAGTGGCACACTGTTTAGGAGAGTTATGTGTCCCATGATTAGTGTTGTGTTGTGGTGGTCAAGTGCATTTCTGCCTTGGAGGTCTGTGCTGTTTGAGTAGATTTTTGTTGAGAGCCTCTGCAAAGGTGGGTGTGTGGTTTATGTTTTTATGTGAAGGCAGAGCTGGAGTATGTTCTGGAGGGCTATGTGTATCATGTGGTGTGGTGCCAGTGTTGACCTTCTCCTCTTGGCCAGCTATTCCGGTCTTGGCTGGAGAGTGCATGGATTCCAGTTTGGATATATAAGTCCATCTCTCACAAGTCTGAGTGTTGTGAGGTAAGAGGAGAGGGTTGTTAGTGTACATGAGGCATTTGCTACATTGCCTCAGGATGCCCAAGTTCACCAAATTAATAGGAAAAAGCACAGGGAACTGACCTTTAGACATGCCTGGAGGGGTGGGCATTAATAATAAGTACTGGAGCTGTTTCCTTGTAGAACGTTTAGTGCTGGTAGCACTTTTGTGTGCTACAATAATTGCTACAACATGTCTGGTAAAGTGACAGACTAATAAGTTAGTAAAAGTGCAGAAGAGGAGAGAACTAGCAGATCTAAGGGAAAAATTGAAGAGCAGACTTTTTGGTACCACTCAGAAGCTGACAAACAGTCCTGGATACAGCAAATCTGTATCCAAATGTTTTTTACTCTGAGCTTCTTCTGCCCAGTTTATTCACAAAGTGCAGTCATTTTGAAATGTTTCTTACACTGATAAGAGGTGGTTTCGCAGAATACAGTGATTTCAAAAATGTTCTTGTGCCACAGAGACTTATTTCGCAAAGTACAGTTATTTCAGAGGCTTATTGTGTTATTGGGCATAGTTACAAGTACTGGCATGGATTTCTGGCATATGTATATGCATGTATGTTTGTACATAACTGCAAAAGCCTTCACTAGTATGTGTTAATATGGAAGAGGCATTTCACAGACCAAGTCCGCTTGTATTTGATCATAATATAGCAGATAATAGGACAGTGTTTGAACAGGAATACAATATTTTTTTCAAGCAGCTTTTTCCACTAAGATGCATGTACCAGGGCATTCATTTTGCTTAACCTAGCAGGGTCAGAGAACATTGAAAGAGAGCATTCATTTGTGCATGCACCAGCAGTATAAGCAGGAGAAGAGGAAAAATATCATATTGTTGTACGCGCTGAATCAAGGGAGGACCCTGAGTGCTTGAAACATAAATTTAGAGAAATGTGCAACCCCCAGACAAATGTTACATTAGAGAGGCACTTATTTTATACAAGAGACCAAAAGCCAGGAGAAACTTTTTCAGCTTACATTACTGACTTGAGAAACAAAGCTAAAATGTGCAGGATTGGTGATTTGAAAGATGAGTTGATAAAGAACAGGCTTGTGCGTGGTGTTAATAATGCTGCAGTGACAAAGATTTGGCTTCATGACAGTGATTTAATGCTGAGCAAAGCCACTGAGATTTGTCAAATCCATGAGCTCACAGAAAGGCACACAAGTATTCTTGCAAGTGATAAGAGCATGGTTTCAGCAGGCTCCAGAGCAAACGTAGACATCATGCAGGATGTGGCTAGCAGAAACAGGCCTAAGCACATGGCAGCTGCAGCCCCTGCAGGGTTTCCTAGGAGGAGTCATAACTTTCTAGCAAGTTCTAAGACTAGCTCAGTAAAATGGACATGCTCAGTACAGTATAAGGGTGAGTCAGCAAAACCCAAGTCAAGTTTTATTGTCAACTGTTGTAATTGTGGTGCCAATCATGAGTCTAAAAGAGAGAGGTGCTTAGCATTTGGTCAGCAATGCTGCAAGTGTAGAAAATGGAACCATTTTCAAAAGTTTTGCAAGTCAAGCAAACCTCACTCAGTTATAAAGAAGGGTCACTTAAAAAAGCAAGTTCATCATGTAGAAAGCTGAAACCCTACTTTCTATGTAGATGGTGTATCAGTGGTTGGGAAAAAGATTAATGCAGTAGATTTGCTGGCAAAGAATTAAGTATTTTGTACTGTCCTGATTAATGGTAAGCCCACAGAGCTCAAAGTAGATACTAGTTCAAAGTGTAATGTAATGTCAGCAGAAACATTTGGTAAGGTGAGAGCTGGTGAGCTACTTAATTTGACCAATTGTGCAAAACTTGTTGCTTATGGACATGAAGAAATTCAAACTGAAGGTTCACTGTTGCTTTCATGTTATTCAGCTGGGAACAGTTGCAGCTTGAAATTCTATGTAGTCTGAAGACCTTTGCAGTCATTGTTGTGTCTCAGAGACAGTCTGAGAATGAAACTGCTTTCTTTTACCAAAGAAGTCCATCATGTTAGTACATGTTCTACTTCCAGTTTCACCAATGCTATTTTCTCAGAGTATGCTGAAGTTTTCAATGACAAGCTAGGCAGACGTCAAGTTATGTACTCCATGAAAATAGATCCAGAGGTCAGTCCAGTGGTTAGACCAGCAAGGAGAGTTCCGATAGCTATGCAAAACAAACTCAAGGCCCAGTTGCATAAAATGGTGCAGCAAGGTGTAATTGGCTGCTCATAAAAAGAGCTCAGATTAAATCAGAATATGCATTGACCCAAGAGACTAGAACAAAACATTAAAGAGACCTGATATGCATACAGTTGAGGAAGTTGCAGCCTTGATGCCAAATGCCACTGTTTTTTCTGTCCTGGATGCAAAGAGTTAATTTCGGCAAGTGATGCTTGATAGCAGATCTTCACTACTGACTACATTCAGTACTCCATTTGGTAAATATAGATTTCTCAGGATGCCTTTTGGAATAAATTCTATAAGTGAAGTATTTCAATGTGCAATGGAGCTAATTTTTTCGGGTTATCCATGTGCCATAATAGTAAATCATTTACTGGTCGGAGGTAATGGTGAAGCAGAGCATGACAGAAACCTCAAGAAAGTTCTAGACAAAGCACGTGAAGTGAACTTGAAGCTCAATCCTCTGAAGTGTAAATTCAGACTACCAGAAGTTACATATGTAGGTCATTTATTCACTAGCACTGGCTTATGACCTGATCCACCCAAGCAAGCAGTCATTCTTGAGATGCCAGCACCAGACAAAGTCTAAGCCTTACAGCATTTTCTTGGTATGGTTAACTATTTGGGCAAGTTTATACCTGACTTCAGTGAACTGACAGCACCTTTATGAGAGGTGACACACAAAAATGTTGCATGGTCATGACTGTAACAGCACAAGAGAGCATTTGCTGTAAGCAGAAAATTGCCACCCCACCTACATTAAGCTACTATGATGTCAATAAACCAGCAATTCTTTCCTGTGATGCTTCAAAGTTTGGTCTCAGTGCAGTTATTCTTCAAGAGGGCAGACCCCCTTTGAGAAAAACCCGGTTCCCATGAATTACCACATCGATGGTAGTCCACTGAACACAGAAGGCATTATAAGAGATCTGGGAACAAAGGTTGACAGCAACATCTCTTTTGACCACCACATTGCCACTGTGGTCAGAAAGTCCTTCTATGTGGCACATGTCATTACTAAGGGTTTTGCATCCAGGAAGAAAGAGGTCATTGTCTCCCTCTACTCTTCCCTCATTAGGCCAATCATCAAGTACAATGTCCTATTTGGCATGTACCTCCCTAGACACCTGCAACAACTGGAGAGGCCGCAAACGTACCTCACAAAAGGGATTCTAGGCCTTAAATACTTGTCCTATATGGACAGACTCAAAAAACTCCAAGTATTCTCTGTCTCATATCACCTACTTAGAGAGGTGATCTCTGCTTGACTTACAAAGCCATGTCTAACCCAGCTCTGTTAGAAATGTTACATCAAAAACACCAAATCCAAGCAACGAAACTAGGAGAATATGCACAGAAAGGCAATAACAGAACCGCACACCACGTACTTAATATATGTTTTTTATTAAGTACGTGGTGTGCGGTTCTGTTATTGCCTTTCTGTGTATATTTTCTTAGAAATGTTACATCTAAAAAAATCCCAGTCCCTCCGTACCAGACACTCCAGAGACCTCAACCTTATTACCACAATCAACAGAACATGCTGGAGGGGCAGCTTCATAACCTAGAGACTGCCCATGTTATGGAATAGACTTCCCATACATGTCAAGCAGAGCACCTCACTGGCCCTCTTTAAGAGAAATATTGATGAGTGGATGGGAAAAAGAAAATTCACCCCAGGGATCACTCCAGTGGCTCTACTTGACACAGGCACTGGGAACTAAGGTCGGGTGGCATGATGCCAGGGTAATCCTATGGGCTAGGCTTGTAAAGGCTCCAGGGCCATTAGCCTAGTACACACCTATGAACCTAGGAACCAGTAGCCTATGCATCTACAACTCTTACCCAAACTGAAATGCAGTATGCTTAAATTGAGAAATAACTTTTGACAATTGTGTTCACATGTTCGAAGTTCCATGATTATATCTATGGCTGAGCTATTCAGATCGAGATTGATCATCAACCTTTAGTCACTATTTTAAAGAAACCTATGCATACAGCTCCAACAAGACTGCAAAGAATGATGCTCAAATTACAAAAGTACAATTTAAAAATGGTCTACACAAAAGGTAAGCTTCTTTATTTGGCTGATACCTTATCCAGATCACCCAGAAATACAAAGGAACAGCTTGATAAAGAGAATTTTGACTTTGATGTCATGGAAGTGTATAATTTTTCTACCACAACACTTTATGAGCCGAGAGATCATACAAAGATTGATCCAGTACTGCAAAAGCTCAACCACTTCATCAATGTTGGATGGCCGTCAAAGCAATCTTGTGTACTGCCAGAAGTGCAACCTTATTTTCCTTACAGAAATGAGATGATGATGGAAGATGGTATCATTTTCAAAGGTCCTAAAGTTATTGTTCCTGCTTCCTTACAACATGAATATATCCAGACTTTACATCATGGCCACCCAGGTTCCAATTCTACCAAAAGAAGGGTGAGAGGAATATTATTTTGGCCTTCTCTAGCAAAAGACATTGATAAAGTACTTTCATCTTGTTCAGTGTGCAGTAGTACTAAACCGCATTTGCAAAAAGAGCCATATCTATCTTGGTCAACAGTAGCTACTGATATATTCGAGTGAAACAATCAGCTTTACTTAGTGTTGGTAGACTCTTATTCAAACAGGTTTGAGACTGATTTGTTACCTAACCTAACATCCAGTACTGTTATTACTAAGTTGAAACATCATTTCTCAGTCCATGGTAGTCCACATAAACTTATCTCTGACAACAGTATCCATTTTACCAGTCAACTGTTTCAGAAATTTGCAAAAGAGTGGGGCTTTGTGCATATTACTAGTAGTCCAGAATACCCACAGTCATATGGCCTGGCTGAGCGTGCAGTACAGAGTGCAAAGCAATTATTAAAGAGGTCAAAGCGTGACTATACTAATGTCTTTTTGAATTTGCTCAGTCGCAGAAATATACCCCATGACAACATACTTGGCTCGCCTGCTCAGAAACTTCTATCTAGGCAAACCAGAACAACCTTACCTGTCAGTTCCAGCTCATTGGTGCCTAAAGCTAAAAACAACAGAGTAATCAAAGCCTAACTATTCAGAAAGCTTTCTTTTCAGAAGTCCAGTTATGATAAAATGAGCAGATCTCTTCATCCGTTGAAGAAAGAAGAGTCAGTGAGAATACAAACGATGAAAGGCTTCTACCAGATTGGTCAAGTGACAGGTATATGTGCCAAACCAAGATCCAACTTTGTAGAATCAGGAGGTATAGATTACAGGAGGAATCGTAAACATCTCCTTCCTGTTGCAGAACTGATATTGCAGCATCATACCTGTGATACAGACTCTAGATCTAAGAGTAATCCAGACATTGCTCCTACTGAAGAACGTATCTCAACACCTACTTCCATTCCTGATGATGTCCCAGATGTCCCTAAAGTTGAACATTCAGTAAAGACAGTCCTCGTTGCTAGACCTAGATCTAATTTTTATGTCACATGATTTGGTCACATTTCCAGACCCAGTGTGAAATACGCAGCAACCTGGACGTGATTGTTTATGTGTACATTTTTTGTTGTGTCTTTCGGCTTTTCCCGGTTAGGGGTCGCCACAGCGGAACTCCGGTCCGCTAATGATTGGCAGTAGATTTTTACGTGCTGAGTTGCCAGCCCTGATGCACAACCTTCAACAAAGGTATGCCCATTCACGCATGTCTCCACACAGAAGATGCTCTAGCTGAGAGTCGAACAGGACAACGTCTCTACTGTGAGGCGACAATGCTACCGCAGCACCACCACCGCAGTACATACTTCTGTATAATTGCATGTCAAAGAATTATTTCTGTACAATTGCATGTCAATCAACATTGTCTTTAATGCATGAGCTATTTCTCAAAGAGGGAGAATTTCTAAGTGTAGCACATGCATATAAATAGCAGGCATGTGAGTCAGCAGTGCCATTTTGAGAGAACAGACAGAGT
Source organism: Protopterus annectens (assembly GCF_019279795.1). Lineage (NCBI taxonomy): Eukaryota > Metazoa > Chordata > Ceratodontiformes > Protopteridae > Protopterus > Protopterus annectens. The sequence continues at coordinate 1,826,212,181 of NC_056728.1, read as the reverse complement.
GTTAACATGTATGAGTGCAATAGTCAGTTTATAAGTTTATTTAAGTTTAAGTTGCAAACCTCATTCCTGATGTGTTTGTATATAATAAAGTTGTTTGAACAGGACCCACGGATGTTCTTCTGCTTTATCCTGACCCAGATGAGTGACAGAATGTTCCTAACCAGGCATATCCAACAACTGGAACATCCACAGAGGTTCCTCACTAACAAAATACAGGGAGTAAGTAATATGTCTTATGCAGACTGCCTCAAAGCCATACTCCTGTATTCTGTCTCCTACAGGCTTTTGAGGGAAGATCTACATCTGGCATACAGGACACTGTCAGACCCCACTCTGAAGGACCTCTTACATATTCACAAAACAAACAGCACCAGAATTACCCATTCTAAAGACTTAAACCTTGCCTGTCATATAAATAGGACCTGTTGAAGAGATAGATATGTATCCCAGAGACTAACCTTTCTATGGAACAGGCTCCCCAATCACGTGAAGCAGAGTTCCTCCCTAATCCAATTCAAGTGCAACTTGGATAATTGAATGGGAAACTGGAAAGTCATCCTTAGTTTGGCACCTATGTCCCTAATGGACACAGCAACCTGTAAATGGTTCATCTCCCAGGCCCATGCTTCCACTTATCAAGGGTATCAGAACGTGTCAGAGATTTGTGATGCATGGCTAGGCTTAAAAAGGTCTTTGTGGTCATTAGCCTAGTAAACACATATGAACCTATAAAACTATGAACCTGTGGTATCCTCTGATGCTGGTGCCTCACTGTCAACATGGGTACTACTACTCACCTCTGCTCTTGCAGTCACTCTGTCCAAGGGAACATCAGTGCCCACAGGTAGCTGTGGCTCACCTTCAGTCTCACTGCTAGAGGGTAGCTCCCTCCCTGAAGTAGCCACTTCACCAGTCCTGGCTTCAAGTGTTCAGTCTGTCTGTTTGGTCCCCCCCCCCACACACACAGCCTACCACACCCACATGCTTGTCTCCAAGCCTGCCTGCATGTAACTGCATGCACACAAGGTACTCCATTATCAAATTCATTTCCTATCAGGACATCTGCAGGGATATCCTCAAACACACCTACTTGCTTGCTTCCTTTTCCACCCTCCCAGTCAAGGTGAACCCAAGCCAAAGGTATTTGGATTGGGGTCCCTCCTAAAGCTCTGACTGGAGTAGACTGCCCAAGCAAGTAGTGCTCCTCTTTAACCTTTGAAGGCTTCACAATGGTTAGGTCAGAGGCTGTGTCTCTCTTAGCAATAGCCTGTTTTCCATCTGGTAAGATAGGATATAACCTATTTTGGTAGTTTGGTACCCTTTTTGTTGCCAGACAACTTATTGCTGGCATTCAGTCATTCCCACTTACTGGCTCCCCCACCTTTTGTTCCCCACCTTGCCTCCATGGACATCTATATACTACATGGTCCCACTGGTTACATTTAAATATTTAACCCTTGATCCTGACCATGTACCTGAACTACTGGCTTCCCCTGTTACTGGCAGACTCTACTGGGGCAGTTTAGGATGCCCAACAAGGGTTCCCTTAGACCCATGTGCAGCACTGGGTATTCCTTTCCTGTGCAGTGATGCCCTGCTTGCTAGGTATAGGTCTCCCTTTTTCCCCAACTCCTTTGTTGTGTTACATTCTCAATATGCCAACCAGATTCTCATGTCCTCAGACAAAGTGCTAACTGCTTGTTCCCTCACCAAAAAGTCTGCCAGACCTTCACAAATGGTGACCTGGCACCCACTCACCTATCTATGAAAATAAGTGCTTAACTCAGCAACATAATCACACACACTTTCATCTGCCTTGCGTCTATGCTCACAAAACATTTTTCGATAAGCTTCAGGTGTTAACTTAAAACATTCCAGTAGACAATTTTTAACCGTATTATAATTTAAGCAATCAGTATCACACAATTTAGAAACTGCAGTTACAGCTTTACCATGGAGTTAGGGGGTCAGAAACTGTACCTAGAGCCCTTGGTCAACATTATACTGTTTACATACCCTTTCAAACATGTGAATAAAACTATCAAAATTATCACCCTCTGTAAATTGTGGAATAAATGTACTGACCTTTACGTATTCTGGGGTTCAGTTATTCCCTACCCCATTACCTCCGTGTCCCTGGCAAAGACTCAGCATCTCCTTTTCATGTTGCCTCTGCCTCTCATTTTCTTCAGCTTTCAGATGTCTCAGTCTCTCTGCTGATTCTAATGCCATCTGTTTCTCCTTTTCTTCAGCCTCCAAAAGCCACAGCCTCTCTGCTGATTTCATTTCCAACAGTTTGGCCTCCAGTTCAAGTCTCTTTAACTCCAGATGGATTTTTAAGTCCTCTGAGGCAAAGTTGAACTGGCCATTTTCTGAGAGTTATAAATCCCCAAGGCCAGTCTGGCTGTCTTCCTGGTTGCTGGTCTGTGCTGCAGCTGTGGTTAAGGCTGCAATCATGTATCCTTTAGTCAGGTTGGCATGCACTAGTCCTTTGGCTTGGCACATCTGGCCAACTGGTTCCTTGTCAGCTTGCCATACTCCTCCACTGACATCCTTGCCTGCTCTCCCTGACTAACTAAGCTAACAGAAAATAAATAAACCTACTATGATATGAAACTCTGAATGTCTACAGAGTGGCTGCTTGAGAGTACAAACACCTTCTTTACTGACCACTGTTTACATGCTACAGGAGTCAAATATCCACACCACTGAATCCCAGTATGTGATGTGGTGATCCCACCACTGCCAACCAAATGTGACAACCCACCACTGCCAACCAGTAATCAAGGAGCCTCAATCCTCACCACTGGCAACAGTGGGAGACGTTCACTGAGAGGATAACAGGTACACACAGTATTTCCAGATGCAGTTCTCTGCATCAAGTACAGTTTCCCTTAAGAGCACACAGAGACCACAGTCAGTCCGAGGATGGTTTCTCATTCTTTCTCCAGATCTCCAATAAGACTCCCCACTGGCACAGCTATAGAGTTGAGCTCTCAGCTGAATAACCAAGCTATTACCTCCAGCACCCTCTCTGTCCAACCAGTGCTTCATGTCCCTGCCCAAGTAGCTGACACACACACACTCTTTGAGGTTTGATTTGCACACACACACACACACACACACACACACACACACACACACACACACCTAGAAAAGGCTAGCGCAGGTTTACTAGCTGTGCCCCCCTCTGCCCAGACTATAAGGTAGTCACTACTGTCACTAGTCAACTCCTTATCAGCTACTTTAAGGCCCTTAAAAAAGGGTGTCTAATCTTCCTGTGTAATATTAATATTAACATTAACACAAATGATAGTTTTACCAAGATCAAGGCTATTAGGGGTGGCCCACACAGTGTCACTAAATAAATATGCAAGTACTCTTAAAACTTAAATATCTCTACACTGATCAGCCAAAATGAAAGGTATAAACATATTTAATAATAAATAATAAAAGAACAAGACAATACTAAATATATATTCACAGTGACATCAGAGTTCAAAACCAGAGAAAATATTTAAAACAACATTGCAGAACAGACTCAAATAAATAAAGAACAATATCTAAACTAAGCTTCACTATATTCCTGACTGAATCTAAGAGAATTACTACTCCCTAGTAATATACTATTAGAGAAAGGCAGATGTGGTGAATGTTTTTTCTTGTTGTTGTTGTCAGGTCCAAGACAGAATGCAGAATGCTTTGTCTCACTAAGAGACGTCTCAAAATAATATCTAAAATATTACTACTGAGATAGCTTGCAGAATGACATCACTTCTTGTCATCTGACTTCTAGTTCCTTGGCAAAACAATCACTGATGGCAGCTGGTAGCATTTAGCATCCATCTGCAAAAATACATAGACAAGGGCTTTGGTCAGATCGTTGGCAGATGCTGGAAGTCATAAAACAATTGCTTTCATTCATGCTTTCAAGGCTAGTAATTAGTGCACCCTAAAGACAATACAGAAAGCTTCCTAGCACAGACATTATGTCTCTTGCTGAATCAAGAACTGAAATATACCATCTTTTATGGCCTAGCCTATAAAGCAATTTAATTTCAGATATTTTTCTAAAGTTTGCTGGACTGAGGTTAACCTACTATACTTCAATTTCCATTGTTAAAATATATACATTTAAACAGTGACAGTAGTGCATGTACATTTCTGTTCTCTTCCAGTATGGCACACTGTGGTTACATTTCAAACAGCACTTTGCAAATACCTTTTCAACACACACATCTGTACAAGCAGTTTGATATACACATGACATACAGTTCTGATATATTTGCAACACAAACATCTTGTATAAATCATTTCAAAATTCACCAATGACATATAATTATTTACAAAACTCCAGCTAGCTGTGCTGGCAGTATCTCCTTTTGTCACATGAGTAATGCTAGTGCTCACACATTAGTAATCACTGACTGGCACTTCATTCTACTTCTAAATTAGATACTGCTGATGAACAAGTAACAGTGGTATCACTGAAAACGTTATCACATTTTATAATCATTATATTCACTGTTTATTTATTGAACAGAAGAATAAGACCACACAGGCCGCTTGTTACCTACTGACAAAGTTTGAAATTCAGAGATGCCTGGTGTATAGTGCAAGGAAATACATCTTCAACTGGATTGTCCACAAAGATCCTATGTTTTGGAAAGGATCACCAAAGAAAGAGTTATGCAGCTTTTGTTATGTGCTGCATTAGTAGTCCATTCTATAGATAATGTTTCATGGAGATGAGGCTCAAAACATGGTAAATCTGCATCTGAACAAATTCAGAAACAACTCCAGCACCACAGTTTCCACCATGTTGCATGGCTGTTACCATGCAGATTGATGCAGTAATTTCCAGTGTGAGTTATATCACCTAGTGAAGGAAATATGAAAATTTGGTGCACTAATACCAATGCAGTGCTCATACGGATGCAGTGCCTTTACAGCTCTGTACTGCACTCACTGGTTTCTTCCTATAAACATATATTTTATACAGAGATGTTAATGAGGATTGCAGGTCATATTTCCTTCACAGCATTGTGTAGAAAACCAAGACTGCACAGTAGGATGTTAGGAGATGTGCAACTATACCTAATTCTGAATCCCATTAGTTTAAGACAACACAGTTTTGTCATCCCAGTACAGAGCACGCTGTGCTGTGTTTAGCCTTATTCTAAATCCCAGCCAAGCTGCATGCTTTATGTTTTGGAAATGGAGTGGTTAAACCATAAAAGTGGATTGACACTTTAGCTGAAATATGCTAGAGTGCAGAAGGTATGCTCTATTTAGTGACACTGCTGCACTTTTAACTTTAGAGTGTCAAAGGCATGTGATACACAAAACTAAGGTTAACTTAGAAGCACACCTCAGAAAACTGTGACTGTATGTGACAGATGATATGAAGTAACCTGGGTAACAAAATACAGTCAAATCATGGCATAAAATCTACATTACAAAACAGCTGTAAGAAAATTCCCTAAAGTAGCTAATCAGATCACCCCCCAAAAAGTCCATACCAGTAAGAAGAAGCAGTGTTTGGCAGCCCATGTGAAACACTTGAGCTTACCATCCTTATAAGAAGCATGGCATTAAAGCAGAGTTAATTTATTTATATCTATTTATCTGAATATTTTTTTTACTCAGAAACTGTGCTGAAGACTCTTTTTGGTGACAATGCAGGTTAGTGGCAAGAGACAAACATACAATATTTTAAAGTAAATTGTAATAGCAATGGGAAAAATGATGATATATTATAATAATAATAATAAAGAATTATGGAATAAATTATGAAACAAATCTGTTTGAGTATCATATCCTACAGGCAAAGAATGCTGAGATTAGTTAATAGGAAAGAAATTAGAGTAATAATAAAGCATTAACAATAGTAATGGAGTAGATCCTAAGCAGAGAATGCTTTACTGCAAAACGCTTGCACTGTGTTAAATTAGATGGGCGATTTAAAAGAAGATTTCTAAAAAAAGAAAAGTCAGTGCCATTTCTGATGTTGGGAAGAATGAAGTTCCATTCAACAGGTTTTAGGAGTGAGAAGGATTTTTCAGAAATAAACAGGGCAAATGGGATCTGATAAGTGTGATGGTGTTGGTGTTCTAAGATCTGAGTAAATAAAACTGTGAGCTTAGGAAGGAGTTTGTGGTCAAGAGAAGAACAAAGGTTATTAAGAGCTTGAATGAAGATTTAGAAACAAGCAAACAAAAGTACTTTCCAGTCCAAATCTGCTTCGGGAAAAGGTTAATAGAATAGGTTGGACAAGACACTCAGTCTTCCACATACGCCCCATGCCCTTAGTAATATAGTAATCACCTGTACTTCACTTATTTATTGCTCGGCTTATAGCCATAACCCTACTCTACTCCTTCAGAAACTGCCAATGAACTTTTTACCTCAAAAAGATCATCAGACAAACTAAAAGCTATCAGAATCAGTCCCAAACCATGGTAATCCTGGATGCAATGGGTTATCTCCATGGTTTATTAAAATTTGTAAAGACTTAATTGTTTTGCAGATCCACTATGTTTTCCACTTCTGTTATTCAATATTGTTTATCTTTCACCAATGAACCCATCTCCAAATAATCTCCTCCCATCAACCCATTTGATTGTAGGTCCATATTTCTCCTACTTCATCTGGGTAATCTTGTAAATAGGGCTGTCTAGCTACCAACAATTGAGTTTATCTATAAATATATTTTTTTCTTTCTAAAACATGTTTTACTAGAGGAAGAAGTCTTCAACCTTAACCAGGCTAAGTCATCCTGCCAATCCTGTTTTATTGATTTTACAAAAGCTTTTGATACAGTGAACCACTCCTTTATTCTCAACACTCTTCAAGTTGTCAGTATTAGACAGTCTATAACTGATTTATTCAAAACCTACATGAGCACTAGATCCTATATAATTAGTTTAGTTAACACCTTCTCTTCAGTTTATAGCGACTTAGGTACTACAAGGCTACATTCTTTGGACCTCTTCTATTTTAACAATCACTCCACTCTAACCCATATACCAAACTTACTCCTCAATAAAGATGATATTGTGAGCTACAGATCTTCTGTATCACAGAATTCCCTTATAAAATATTTAAAAATCAGCTTCAATAAACTGTCCTTCATACTTCAAGAGAAACACCACTGCTCAACCCAATTAAAACTAAGTATATGTTCTTCAGATCTTCCGCCAGATGCTGTGATCTACAGATCATCCACATCACAAAAACAAAGCATCCTAAAGGTCTAAAAGTCAACTTCTATTAATTGTCCTTCATTCTTCAAAAGAGCTACTACTGCTCAACCACACTAAAACTAAATGCATCTTATAAAGAATCCTTGTTGAACTAAGGGCAATTCCCATACCAACTCCCCAGCTCTCTTTTAACAACAACCAAATAAAGTTATTAACTCCTTGAGATACCTAAATGTGACACTTAACCAATTAGTAACAATGCCAGCTAACATACAGATACTAAAATCAGTTTCAAGGTTCCTCACTACTAAAAGCTCAACTGTCACTGGCAGTGGAATCTTTTACCATCCACTGAATATGGCTTAATGCTCCTTGCCTGATCCTCTAAAAGAAATCTCCCTAAACCACTAATCCTATCCAATCACATCTGCTGATTCATCCTGTAATCACTACCATATCAACATCATTAGGCTCTCCCATCTTCAAAAGTGCTGACCTCTTCTTCTTACTCAGTCAATGAAACCTTTAATAATTTTCCTATCTATAACTTGGTGCCAGACTAACCACTATTACCCTACTTACAATCTTTGGTTCATCATAGGCCTGTCAGTCTCCTAACATCAAACAGAAAATACTCCTTTTGCAGCCATTCAGTGAGAACTTAGAAAATACTAAACACTGTAAAGACAAAAAGCTGAGGCTATTTTATTAAATGGTTATACCTCATTCTGAGGAAGTCTTAACTAATAAGATGCTAAAACGTTTAACTGTTTAATAAAGCAGCTTAAGCTTTTTTTTATTTTCAGTGTTTGGTGTTTTTTACCCACTAACATCCTCAGAAAATGCTTACTCAATTCCATGTCTGTTTGTGACAATTAACTACAAATCCTTTACATATGAATTTAGCTCAAAATTCCTAGTATAACTAACTCACAGATAGATATATATGACACTGTTTTCCCTATCACCCCATCACCTGATTTCCAAACCTGCAGCTCATTGACTAATTTCACTATATCAGAAAATACATCAAGGCCACTCAATCTTCTTCTTCTTCTTTTTCCCAGTTAGGGGTCGCCACAGCGGATCACCTGTCTGCTCATGATTGGCAGTGGAGTTTTACAGTGTCAAGTTGCCAGCCTGGCACCCAACCTTCCACAAAAGGCACACACATGCACACGCTCACACCTAGGGCCAATTTAAAATGTCCAATCCACCTACAGCATGTCTTTGGGATGTGGGAGGAAACCGGAGCACCCGGAGGAAACCCACGCGACCACACGGAGGACATGCAGACTCCGCACAGAAGGTACCTAAGCTGAGAATCGAACTGGAGAACCTCTTGCTGTGAGGCGACAATGCTAACTGCTGCACCACCATGGCCGCCCACATCAAGGCCACTCAATACCCTGTGTTAAACAGCTAGCACATCTACTGCACACTTAAATAACTTTAAACTCAGTTCCACAACTGTGGAATATACATATGGTTCCCCTGCATTTGACCAAATGTACAATTGTTCTACATACACAGAGGTGTGATTTAATGTTGATGGTACAGATGGCCTATTGGTGGATATGTTTATGGTATGGAATGTTGATACAGGTAAGTGGGGTTGGGGGAATGAGGGTGTGTGTGTATGTGTGTGTATGTGTGTGTGTGTGTGTGTGTGTGTGTGTGTGTGTGTGTGTGTGTGTGTGTGTGTGTGAGTTAGGGTTATTTAGGGTCAGGGATAAGTGAAGGATGGGTGTTGTGTGTTTCTGTGCGAGTTTGTGTATATTACTGTAAGGGTAATGACTAGATTAGGGGACAGATGTAGTATTGTTTATGTGTCTATGCAAATGTTTGTGTGTCTGAGTATGTCTTGTGTGGTGGCAGTGTTAAGAAAAAGTTTTAATTATGTTAAGGTGTAGGTTTATGGTTGGGGGAAGGGGCAGTGTTGTGTTAGGGTTAGCACTCATTACCATACCTCTCAACCTGGAAAAATCAAAAATCTGGACAAGGCCCATGAAAAATAGGTACAAATCTGTACGCTGATTAACATCTAATTTGCATACATAATTATGTAACCCCACCCACTCCAATGGAATTGTGGGATACCAACTTTCAAACACAAACTGAAGAACAGACGACCAAAACATGGCACCAGAGTCCCCCTGCAGCCATTCCAATGTCCTGTTACCTGGCTATTTCACCCCATTTACCATAAACACTAATGTATGCATACTGCTTTACTTCTACAATGATTTGGATTTTATTTTTACATTTTACAGCACAACAACGCAGAAACACTAAAAGACATCATCTGGTAAACAAAGCAATACTGTCTCACATTGAAAATAGGCTTGACATTAAAACTTCTTTGCCCTTGAAACTCACATTCATTGAAACAGCATTGAACCCACACCACATCCAAAGAAAATGCATCTGGCCAGTGGCGGATAAAGATTACCTTTGGGGCCCAACCCAGTCGGCATGTCCCATGTATATTTACATTCATAAAGGGAGACAGCAATAACAAAAAGTAGCCTTTAAAATTCTAAATGAGGATAAAACACAGCTTGTGCGTAACTAGAACAGATGGTAATGTAAAGCTGTTTTGGAGTCGGTACATTAAAAAACAGCATTCTAAATTCAAGAATTGCATAACAGAATAAGCATTTTTAAAGCCATTAATGTGCATAGTGCCTCAAGAAAAGATTCCACACTAAGCCTGGTGAGTCCTACTTCCACTAAGAGCTCCAGCTCTCTAAAACATGCCAAGCATTTTCCCATGATGGCTGAAAGCCTTTTATAGACAGTCCTTTCCACTACAGCAAAGGTTTCTTCCTCAGCTGAAGGAAGCAGGTTACAGGACATGCTGGATACTGTCCAGGAATGTACACTAGTGAAGGCACTAACTGCAAAATGAGCAGGCTGGAAGGGTGCCAAATAGCTCATGGAATGGGACCCCTACAAATGCCAAGCTGTTCTTAAACAGTAATTGCAAGCAGTTCGACATATAGTCAGTATCACTCCTAGGAGAAAAGACTGCTTCCCTATCCTTAAAACTGGACATCAGGACACAGCAGATGCAAGGAAAAATCCAGCTCAGGCATGACATGATATTCCTGATGTCATCTGTTCCCCAAAATCAGTTTTCTATGATTTCAGAAATGTCAATGAATGCAAAAAACAAGGAACAAAATATCTGAAGTAAAATAAAGATATATTTCACTGAATAGCGAAACAGTAAACAAGTAAAATAAATAGTAAGTGATCAACTAATTATACACCAGGGAATGGTTTCCAGACTTACTCCCTGCAGGTCAATGGACCTTCTTTCTTCTTCTTTTGTTTTCACTAGTTCTGCACTTGTCAGCAACCAAGTCCACACACACACACACACACACACACACACACACACACTCACTCACACCTTACCTCTGTCGTTGCTCGCAAACTCTCCTGCCATTAATCACACACCAAACTCCTTACCTCTGTCATTGCTCGCAAACTCTCCTGCCATTAATCCCTGGCCTGCTCGCAAACTCTGCTGCCCTGTGTAGTTCCCGGTTTTCCATGCTTCCGCTCTTCTCCATTCCTTCAGCTTCCTGGCCGCCAGCCTTGCCTTGCAAACTCTGGTGTCCTGAGTAGTGAGTAGTTCCCGGTTCTCCATTCCTTCAGCTTCCTGGCTCCTCTGCTGTTCTCCATTCCTTCAGCTTCCTATTCCCACCCAGCTCGCAATCTCCATTCCCGCCTGCCCATTTCAGCTTCCTGGCCGCCAGCTGGAAATGATGATGTGAGTTCCTTGAGCTCAATTCCGACTGGCTGGTAGTCTGATGGAGCTGACATCATTGTGCACGTGATGACATTGCAAAAATTTTAAAAATGGCAAAAATAATCGGAACTGAAGGGGTGCCACTCGGGAATCGTGACACCCCTTCATTTGGACCCCAAAACTCGGTAAAAAACGAGTAATTCGGAACGGTTGGGAGGTCTGCATGTAATGCATTTCACATTTGCACTACACCAACAGTTGTCATACATTAAAGTATTCCAAGTTGCTTCAAACAAATCATATTAGTCCTGCAAAGCCAGAGTAACGATCTAACAATGGCAGACAGCAAATATTCCTTCACAGACTTCTCCAGCAATTAAGCCTACTTTGTCATTCGTATTTTAAATGTCAAGTTAAGTACTTCACCTTCCTTCACACAAATGCACACTACTCTTGCAAAGCCACGTGTTTAAACTGAGTAAATGACAAAAGGCTTGTTTACTTTCATCCAGACAACCTCCATCCAGCAGTTAATTCATATGTCTGATTGTGATAAAACAGGATGGCTATCATTTCATCTTTGCTCCACAGAGTTACCACATATTAAAGTATTCCAACCTTCTTTACACAAATCACAAAGTCAGAATAATGGGCAAACAACCACAGCTAGTCATTTTCACTTCTTAGATGACAAGTGAATTGTCCCTGTATGTGCAGTCTTAACTAAATAAAGATGCTGTTGGGCAGCAAAAATAGGAATTTATGACAAGGACTTCAGTCTATAAAAACATGTTTAAATCAATTGTGTGTGTGTATGGGGGGGGGGGGGATGAACTGCTCTGTGATATCAATCATGCCCATCCCTAGAATATAGCAAGTCAGATATCTGCCCACAACTGATTGTGTTCCTATTATAGACTCTGTGTATACACTCATGGTCTCTATAACTGCGTTCCAGTCTCAGGCAATTAGAGTGCATCCCTCCCTAAATGTCACTCACTTTATGCATATCTTAGAAAGTTTCATCTTACAGGTAATAGCTAACGTCTGCTTCAGACTACAGAGCCATCCTGTACAGGCAGCATATCTACTACAATGGTCATCTAACTTTCTGATCATCTTAAAGGGTGCTCCCTTTCTAATTAATATAGGCATGCCTTTTTCCACCAAATAACTTGCAAATATTACCTCTTGAAACCAAAGTTTAGCATTTCATGCTTAGCTGGAGTTAAAAACAAATTGATTTTCACCTTTCCTCTCAACTCTTGTGATTTTTACCTCATATTTTTGTTGCAGTATCCCCTGTTAAAATCTTTGATTTTCAGGTAAATCATTGAGGATTACTCTCTATCAACTGCTTAGCACAAAAAAGCCTGGGCAAAGCTCACCTCACACATGGTGGTAGCTAGGGACACACACACACACTTACCTCCCTCTAAATAGACGTTGAGCGAGATCAAATCTTCTAAATAAAACCCTCCTTTCTGGCAGCAAGCTTTTTCTCTTGTAAAGAAATCCTCCACAGTAACTCCTTTCCGGCTCTGGTGATTCCTCATTGCAAAAAGCATCCAACACACTAACTCCTTTCTGGCAGCGCAGCGAGATTCTTTACTTCTAGAGAAATCAGATCCACCACACTAGTCGAGTCGTACTCGTAACAAGAAATCCAGCACACTACTCATTACTCCTTTCCGGCTCTGGTGATTCCCACTTGCAAAAGCATTTGAACCAGAGCCGGAAAAATGTGCTACGTATGTGCGGGGAGCATTCCGACAGGCTGGTGGTGTCGACGTCATCGCGCACGTGATGACGTCAGCACATGTAGCGCGAAAGTTAAAAAAATAAAAATACAAGTGCAAATAAATCGGAAATGAAGGGGTGCCACTCGGGAATCGTGGCACCCCATTATTTGGACCCCAAAACTCGGTAAAGACCAAGGAATTTGGGACAGTTGAGAGGTCTGCTCATTACTAAGGTGGTGCAGGGGAACAGAGCTAACCTTAACCCTAATGTCTCACCTTCCCATGACACTGCCACTATTCAGACAAATTTGAGGCTATTGTTACAGGAGGGTTTTAGTTTTAATATCAGGAGAGAAAATATATATTTTTTCTATATTATTATTTTCATTTTTTTTCACTATTGTGTGTGATGAAACTTATTTTGTCGGTGTAGGGCAGTTCGGTCATATACAATAGACCCATATATATATATATATATATATATATATATATATATATATGTGTGTGTGTGTGTGTATAGATATACACACATATACATACATATATATATATATACACATATATACATATATAGATTTGATATAGATATATAAATATATATATATATATATATATATATATATATATATATAAAAATATATATATGCAATTACTAACTGATGCTCATTTACTTGCAGACACACACATGTGCACGCGAGCACACACACACACACACACACACACACACACACACACACACACACATGTACACATACACATATATAGACATACACACCCATATATATATGCCCATACATATATATATATATATATATATGGGTCTACTTTCAAATCCTATATTACCATAAGGTCAAACGACACAAGATCAAGGTAAGAAAGCTGAAAATTCTTGTTACTGAATGTGCACTTGCTGAGGTGCTGTTACTAAGTTATTTGTCTGTGGAACTTTGCATTAGTTTGAAAGACTGTTAAAGTGTTGTTTTGAAAGTGAATTGTCTTCACTTTTTTGAAAGTTTTGCATCGGTGGAGAGCAGGAACCTTACGTTTGATTTTTTTTGGGAGTATTGCGAAACTCGACCTTTTAAAGTTTCAGTAAAAAGAATTTTCAGCTTTCTCATCTTGATCTTGTATTGTTCAACCTTATGGTAATACAGGATTTGAAAGGAGACCCATACACATACATATATCTGTACATGCCAATGTATATGTACTAACTTATTAACTAACCACAGATACTTACAGACATAACTGACCAAGTCTACAACTTTCTCTATACTATCCTCAAACTGAAACTACATCCTGTAACATTACTCTGCTAATCTGCTTAACTTTCCTGATATAAAGCCTTCACCCATATAGTTACTAATATTATCGACACTTTACAGTTTATAAATGGTTTTATACTTCTAATCTGTGTAATAACAATGTCTCTTAGGCTTCCTATCTTACAGGTTTGAGGTTCCCATGTGTGTGTGAAATATATGTAACACTTCATGCTAAATGCAAGCCTTAAGGCTCACCACCATATGTCTGTGTTATGTACTTTGCAAATCACTAGTGAAAGTTGATATAGGTTTAAGCACATACTGTACATTACTGTATGCCATCACTGTACATTACTATATGCCTGCATGTCTGAATTCATTTGTATTCTGGTAGGATATGGCTGAAATGGATCCTTCTGGATCAGCCTACATTCACAGTTACCAAACTGAAAGAAAAAAAAGAAAGATAAAAGTAGCTCTTTAAGTAATTGGAAGAATTCTTGTTAAGTAGAAAATGAGTGGAAGTATCAGACAGATTCATAGACCTGCAATTTTTGTTTTCTTTAAAGTATATTAGTGATTTGCGAGTTAACAGAGCTTAATTACCAGATGGGCATATTTACATTTATTCTTAAGAATACTTAGGCTATATGAGATTCTGTAGTGAGGAAAATATACAATTAGGAGATGCTATGGATCTGGGTTGTGGTAAGTTGACCATTTTTAGGAAAAGACTGAGACAGACACCAAAGTACTTATAGGAGTCAGCGAGAATAATATTATGACCCCATGGGTCTACAATATATTCAAAGGAATGGCTAAGGAGTCTCTGCGTAGTTGCTAAAATCATAGTTAGATTTTGATGAATATACAGATAACTTGTGTTTGCTGAACTATAGGCAGAAATTTGAGAATTCAGATTTCCACTCATTCTTCAAGTTCTGCACAGCTTTTCTACTGTTCAGAAGTAAATGACTGCCTGCAGACAGAATCATTTAGATATTTTTCAGATCATATGCCAGATGATTAATAAAAAATAAAGATAAAAAGAATGGGCCCTAAATTTGAATGAATAGGCCCTAAACTTGAGCCTTGTGGGATTCCAGTTTTAGTAGTAACAGTTGTCTTTAAGTATTAGTCTCCTAATAAACTGTAACAGAACTATTAGTAAGAAATATAATAAGAAGGCATGTAAGAAAGATAGTTCAACTACACTGAACATATATTGAGGTCTAACAGATGGCTGCATTAAATGAATGCTTATTCAAGTTATTGCAGATTAAGCTGATGGCTAAATATAGGGAAGTTATAGTGTTGTAACTCTGTCGGAAGCCATACTGGAAGTTAATGAGTATTACAGTGTATTCTGTGTGGGTATGGACTTTCTAACATACAATCGTCACAATTAATTTTACCTTAAATGGTAGTTTTGCAATATGTCCAAAGTGCTCGGACATTGCTGGGGAGTGATTTTTCTAAAAGCACTTTTAGATGCAGATTAGGTATTATACCACTAAATGACGAAAGGTTAAAAATTTGTGTGGATGGCCGAGCATCATCTGGGGACACCGTTTCTCCAGAAATTTAAACTACAGTGAGTTGTTAAAGGAAGATTTAGTGGTTCACAGTTTAGAAAGATAGTTATAGGTGGTATAAATTGATACTATTTCATAAGGAAAGTAAGAGGATGAAACTGTAGTTTGGGAGGAGTCTACATTTTGAGAAATGGATGGTAATGTGACAGAAAATGAGGGGATGTTGAAAGTGGGTAAAGGAGAACTGAAATATCTGATTACAATGTTAACATTTAGACATGCTGTTGCAGATGAAAAATGGGTAGAATTAAGTTTAGCTGTTATATAACTTTTTAGTTAGCATGTGTATGAACATTACAGTAGCCAGACGACTCTAGTGAACCATTTCAAAGCAGAGAGATCAATACATTAAATAGTGCTTAAAGATTTAAAATACTAAATTATTTGGGAAATACTATAAAAGACAAATTTTAATACATTCATTGTATAATGGCAATAATCACTGCTAGAGCTCCTCTACAGGGGGTCATAATTCCTCAAGTGTCAGTTGCCCAAAGTAATTGATGCAGAGGAACATAACATTGATGGCTGTTTTCCATACGAAAGCATTGCAGGAGCGATTTGTATGTGTGCACCAACAATGATTCCCTTATTGTGGGAGATTTCTCCCTTCTTTGAATTGGTACAACCATGTAGTTGGCATACATAAGTTCAGGGGCTTTGGGCTGCAGGGGGCAGGGGAGCACCTCACTGCTAGCCTTGCTTGTCATTCCAGTTAACCCACTACCAGCAATGTTTGCACACTTTGGCTTTACACTCATAGGTAAATCACCCATGTTGTGGGTAAATCTAAATAAACCACAGTTTTGCTGATGATTATTTAATTGCTATACATAACTATGGAAATTCAACAGATCCAATTAGCCACTGTGCTACAGAGACAGTGACACTGCATAACTTCACTGTGCAAAGATCAACCACAAGTAAAACCCATCATTATTATTATTGTTATTATTATTATTACAGCTTTTGTAGTAGAGGCCAGTCATTTTTACCTTACATATGGCTGTTCTCCTGGAATTCTGCATCACCAGCACTAGAAACAATGATTTAGCTATTTTTAAAATAGTTAATTGACCTTAATTTGTAAGCCACCTTACATTTTAGAACTTGCTTCTTAAAACAGTAGTTTTGCAGATTTCTTCGTTTTCAATATAAAATGGTAATACAAAACTAATTTGTCTTACATTCTTGTGGGCCTCTTTTGTGTTTTTGAAGAAGGCAAACATCTCCCCCAACAGTGCATGCACTGCCAGTTCCAGTAGTCTAAAACTGGGCTTCAACCGGGACTACCTAGTAAATTTGAGTGGTAAGACTGTTTTTAGCCTATAAAAATGTGCAGAACTTTTTGAGGTTCATTAGACTCTGCCGAATAAACCTCAGGCTTTGCAATGTTGCAGTTATTATAGCAATAACCAATGACGTCAGTGTGGTATATTGAAGATTTGCCCATGGTTGGAGTGGTTTAATCATGAGGGCGAAGCCCAAGTAATTAAATAAAGCCAACCGTGGGCAAACCTTCAATATACCACAACCACAGAATCAGTTATTGCTATTATACAATGACATTATTTAAGAAAAAAATACTTATTTTTCTTAAATAATGTCTTTGTATACCGGCGCATTACTGTTCTTCCACGGCTGGTGTTGATGTACTGCGCATGCGTATGGGACTTGCATTCCCACGCATACCCAGTACATCAATGCTTTGAAACTGAAGCAATGGAGAAAAGAAAGTCTCCATTGGTCCGTTTTTCTTTTCTTTTTTTTTTTTCTTTTTTTTTTTTTTTTAATTAAAAAAAAACTTTAGGACAGTTTAGGGGCAGGAGAGAGATAGCATGGAAGAAATACATGGGATATCAGGTACGTGTGTTTAATTTTAAATAACGTACCTGATTTCCCTAGTATTTTGTCCAAGCAGCCTCTCTGGTATGTCCAGAGTTGGGGCTAAAGATTTTATTTTTATTTTTTAAGAAATAAAAATAAAATTTAAACAATATACCAACGAAAAGAAGTCTGGGTGACTGGACCTTTTTTCGTTGGTATATTGTGGGATTTACAACAAGCACGCTGGTTGGGCTGGCCAATCAGCATGCTCATTTTTGAATGCTAATGGGCAGTCATTGTATAATAAACAATAATGCACTCACTGTCATGCTATATGGCTTAACTAACACATAAAATAAATGTGACTAACACTGTATGCATATTAAACAACAATGATCATGAATAGATGAATGACAACAAATTATAGAAAGAGCTTTATTTCATTACATTCTAGTGCCTCTACCTAACAGTCTTCAAAGGAGTACCTGATGACAACTACTACAACATAAACATGCTACAGGAGCCATACATTTTCTAAACAATTTAGTTTCAAGACTATTATTTTATTTAATGAAAGTCAAATCTATATAACTAATCTGGTTATCTGAGCATTCATAGGTAAATTTATGACCAAGCCTGTTTTTACCATCCAGAAAATTCATGAAATTCCAATGGACTGTCTTTACAGAAAAACAACAGATCATATATAAACAAGAAATACTGCAATAATTTATCCTTAAAAAATTATACATCACTTATTCTTCAAAAAAAACATGAACAACTTAGCATATGGGGGAGAACATTCCCATCACTGTCTCTCTCATCTCTTGGTCATAAAGTTCAAAGATAAAAAAAATTAGTATGCAAACAAAATTCTATTAGGCATACAAATAGTCCGATACTTTCTCATTATTTTGATGATGCTTTAAGGATGCCATACCATGTTCATGATCTATGCATGTATACAAACTACATACATCTACAGTTGCAAAGTATAACTGTTCTTCTCTATCTAAATTTGATTTTATCAGATGTAACTTTCCAAGTAATTTGCCGGAGTCTTTAATTAACAATGGCACTTTGTACAAAAAATTATTTAAATAGTAACTAATAAATCTTCCCACTTCCTCTTGTAATCTACTACATCCCTATGCAATTGGCCTACCTGATAGATATGAGCTATGTAGAAGAATGCAAATTTACTTTACATGACCAAAGGAATTATATGTTAAGACATGTCAAACAAAAGTAAAATTGGTCTTAAATACATATATATATATATATATATATATATATATATATATATATATATATATACATATACACACATATGTATATGTACTTATATTTCTATATATGTCTCTCTCTCTCTCTCTCTATATATATATATATATATATATATATACATACATATATATGTGTGTTTGTGTGTGTGTGTGTGTGTGTGTGTGTGTGTGTGTGTGTGTGTGTGTGTGTGTGTGTGTGTGTGTGTGTATTAAGTAGCAACCATGTTATTTATTTGTTTCAAATAGAATTTTACTGGGCAATCTGTTAAGTGTGTCTTATCAACTGTCATTTACATAGTCATTAAAAGCACTTAATATTTTGAATGCAAATAAGCAATTCTGGTACAGAAAGAAACATATTCCCAAACAGTTTTCCGAATAGTTCATGAGTGTGTTATCTTACTCAATTACAAAATGATGCATTAGTTTGTTTAGCCACTTTTAATACCAGTGTAGGAAACTGGCCAACATATATGGAAAAAGTTAAGGTTTACTGTGATTGTAATGATGATGCCAATGGTACAACTAAGGGGTGAAACTTATTTAAAGCCATGGGACCTGAGTCACACAGCTTGTTGCTGCACTAGATTTTTTAAAACATCCTACATCCATTTCCACTGTAACTTGTAAATAATCTTTTTTTTTTTCACATAGTTAAACATTTTAGATTTCATTAGGAAAACCAGAAAAAAAGAAATAAAAGAAAGAATATGCAACATGGCATTGTAGGTAACTAGGCAGAGCACTGAGTTTTAAGAGGGGTGACTGATAGGAAGTTTAATGAGTGGTTGTGAAAATCAGGTTTAACCCTAAATAAAGCTCTATAAACTGCAATGTTTGTAGAAACTGATGTAAATGGTAACATGGATTTGCAACAGTAACTGGTTACGCTACTATTATCAAAATAGCCCATTTAAAGGCCAATCTGATTTGTTTTTGATAAGATATTGCTTTATGATAATGACTACTGGTTCAAAGAAAGGTTTTATGTAAAGTGGCACAAAACATAATATACTGGCAAGATGTGTAAAGGATATGTTTTTAAAGTTGCACTACTGCATAAGGCAGACAGCACACCTGACCTAGAAACCTGTAAAGTATAATGAGCAAGAACTGAAAAACATTCAATATCCAAAAATGCACAGTGTGACAACACGTTGCAGAGGAAGTTGGATTGCCAGCTAAACATGAAACCAGGGACACTTTACCAGCAGAATCTGATATTTGTGTAGATGACCACAGCAACAGGTTTTTAGAGCAAAACAGAGTTTTAAGCATATACATTGCAATAGTATAATACATAAGATCTCAGTATGGTATATGACAAGATATCAACCACACTAATGTGCTGTATATAATCAAAATGAAAACTGTGCACCAGAAATTATCAGGTAAAAACTACAAAAAAAGAGGATTTTCACAGACGCAGGACAAGAATGCATGCACCTCCCACCATACCTCTCAACCATTTAGAGCAAAAAAGTCTGGACAAAAGCCATTGGTGAGGGAAGGACTAACGCCTAAAAATAGATCCAATTTTTTAATAGTGATCCTTATAAACTTAGAAAGTTGATAGAGTAAAAGGTTTTCAATTAGCATGAATTTTCCGAAGGGTATGAAGTCTGAAACTCAAATACCTGTTATTTTCTGACTTCTATCCTCAATGATTTGCCAGCCATTTGCCAGAAAACCAAAAATTTATGAGGAACAGGCCATAAATATGAGGCAAAAGTCTTGAAGTTCTGCAAAAATCTGGACAGGTGAGAGATGTACTGACCCTTCTAAAAATACACTAAACCTGAAGTAGCTCAACCTCATACACTGAAATTCCTAATTTGACAATACAGTACTTAATAAAATGTTATCAATGAAATTCCTTCCCCCCATCTTATTGACATTCCAACATAAACATGACTGATAAACATTTATGTGTATGGGCAAACATTTATTTATTTTTTATTTATTTATTAATTTATTTATTTATTTAGCATTTGTTTATCGGAAAGTCCGACTGGACACATGTCCTTTTTCAGAGGATGCCCGAGGAGAAACGCTCCAGTTAAGCAAAATTACAAGTTTAAGTTATAGTTACAGGTAATATAAGACTTACTCAAAAACATAAAGTTCATATACACTGCAAAAGAAAAAGGCTTGTCTGCAAGCAAGCTCAAAGTGTCAAACATAAAAGTTACAAAAAGATAAATATAAAATGTCTTAGATAAACGTGTACAATAGACATCACAGTATGAGTATGTACATATGTATGCAAATCATTTGTCATGCTTGGAAAGAAAAAGAGACTCCTGAGAGAAGGAGAGGACAGATGCCTCTGTTAGGATGTATTGGAAGAGCAATGAGATACAAAGTTAGTTAGAGATGTACAGTTGAGCAGTTAGAGGTCTATCCAGGGCCATTACAAGAACAGAGCTAGGAGTCTTTCAGGTGTAGTTTTAGGTGTTTTTAAACTGTGTTAAAGAGCAGCAGGTAGTAATTTGGGTGGGCAGTTTGTTCCATATGTTAGGGATGTAGTTTGAGAAGAGTGATTCTCCAGCTGTGTTATTTGCTTAGGTGGTGCTAGTAGGAATTTATTATTAGAGCAGAAGGTGGAAGTGATGTATGGTTGTGATAGTTTTTGGAGGGCAGGGGTTTTGTCTGGTTGATGGAATATTTTGTGGGCAAAGGTTAACTGATTAAAGCGTAGTAGCTGAGGAAGTTCTAACCATTCTAGTTGTTTAAGAGCTGTACAGTGATGTGTTCTGTATGGGGCATTAGTGGCAAACTTAGCAATTTTATTATAACAAGTTTTGAGTTTGGTTAGTTCAGATTTGCGGAGGTTGGTTAGAATTGGGGAGGCATATAGGAGGGGAAGATAGGAGATCCATGCGAGCAATAGTAGCTTTTGAGTGTCTAGTTAGGAATTGTTTGTTTCTGTAAAGTAAACTTAGTTTCTTCTGGACCTTCTTCATGGTTTGTGCTATGTATATATAGAACTTCAAATTGTCGATTTCTACACCCAGCAGTTTGGTATGAGTTGTAGAGGTGATGGTGGTTTTACTTTTGGATAGGATGGTGAAAATTTGAGAGGAAGGGGTCACTTTTGTTGGGAAAAAGAGAAGGAACTTTGTTTTGTTATGGTTTAGTATGAGTTGGGAGTTGCTGAGCCATGTTTCTATGGACAGGAAGGACTCTTGGGTTGTGGTGTGGAGGTCATGAAGGGAGGAAGCCATGCAGATTAGTGTAGAGTCATCTGCATATTGTATGACAGTGGCTTGTAGTGTGGCGGTGTGGAGCTAGTTGGTGAAGAGGATGAAGATTAGAGGTCCAAGGATGGAGCCTTGTGGAACCACAGAGGTAACAGGGAGAAGAGGGGAAATTGGACAACATGCTGTTGTCCTGATAGGTAACTTCTGAACCATGTGATAGTGGAGTTACTGAGATTTAGGGTGGAGAAAATACTGATGAGTTTGTCATGATTGACCATATCAAAGGCCTTTAACAAGTCTAAAAATGTAGCAGATACAAACAGTCCTCTGTTTCTATAGTGGTTCACTGCATTTGTGAAGGACATGATGGCTGTGGTAGTGCTGTGAGAGGGGCAGAAACTATATTGAGTGTTTGACAATAGTTTATTTGCATTAAGGTAAATCATTAATTGAGTGTGCACAGTCCTCTCTAGGATTTTAGATAAGGGGGACAGGATGGAAATTTTCCTATAATTAGTAAGTTCAATTGAGTTACCGCCTTTATGTAAGGGTATTATGTGTGAGATTTTCCAAATATCTGGGACCATGTTTTCTGATAATTATCTGTTTATGAGTATGGCTACTGGGTATGCTAAAGCATCTGCTTCAATCTGCAGAAATTCTACTGAGAGGTTGTTGCTGACTAATGTGGTAGGTTTTAGTTTTCTTAGTAGTTTTCTTGTAGTATCAACAGACACTGAGTGGAATGTAAAGACGTTGCAGCTATTTTGGGAGTTGGTGCTTTGTTGGGCTGTGGGTGGGGTTGGGGTTGTGGAGACCGTGTGAGAATTAGCAAGGGTTTAGATAGTTTCAGTAAAGTATTTATTGAACTGGGTTGCTATGCTGTCAGGACTGATAGCTGATGGGGTAGGTGTAGCTGATTTGCCTGGTAGAAGTATATTATTAATTGTGACCCAAACATTTTGAGGGTTATTATGGTATTTTTTCTGGATATTATGATAGTAGTTGGTTTTGTCTGATCTTACTAATTTCTTGGCTTTATTTCACAGTTCTAGGAATCTTTGTCTTGATGGAGTTTTGTGTTTGTGGAACTGTTCCCATGCCTTATATCCAGCCTTGAGTAAGGATCTGCATTCCTTACTAAGCCAGAGTGCATAGTTAGATTTGACTCTGATTGTTTGAGAGGGTGAGTGGCAGTTTAGTATGTCAAGGAAGGTGGTGTTGAAGGAGTTGACTGCGTCTTCAAGGGGTAGCTGTCTGAGTGATTCCCAGTTGCAGCTATTTAGTGCAGAGATGAACTTGTTTGGGTTGAAGGTTATTTTACTTCTAATTAGCCAATAGGTTGATTGGCTGGTGTGGGGAGTATGGGATCTTAGTAGAAAGGTTGGCAGATAGTCACTCAGACCATCAGGGAGGCAGCCTGATTGGGTTGACAGGGATGGGTTTTTCACTAAGATCCAGTCTAGGATAGAGTGTCTGTTGGAGGATTTGTCAATCCTGGTAGGAGATGTGATAAGTTGGGTGAACCCATGTAGGTTGATATGTGATGATGGGGTTTGAGAGGAATAGTTGAGACAGTCAGTATTGAAGCTCCCATTAGGATAGTTTCCCGTGGGAGGGAATTACAGGCCCAGTATAGAATATTCTCTAGTGTGGGAATGTTGTTTCCAGGTGGGATATAACAACCAATGATGTTAACTTGTTTTTTTGGGTTAAGTGTCAATTTGGTACAGATAAGTTCTGCATTGTCAAAGTTGGGGGATGCTTAGTTGTAGGTAGTCAACCAATAGGTGGTCTTTGAATAGGATAGCTACCCCTCCACCCCTTTTGGATACCCTGTCTTTTCATAGAATGTTGAATCTTGGAGCAACAATTTCATTGCTGTTATTGGGTTTGAGCCAAATTTCTGTAAGTATTACTATATCTGGGGAATGGTAGGAGAGCAGGGCATGCAGGTCATGGACTTTGTTTCCAATAATTATTGTATTTATGTTTGGAGGAGAAGGGAATTGTTATGTTTCTGGTATAATATGCCTGGGTCAATGGTGATGGAGTTGCTTACTTGATTTTGGGGGGTATTGGGGCCAGGATTTGGGTGTATGTCACTGGAGAGGTTTAACTGATTGGTAAGGTGTGAGATTAACTTGGTGACTTTGTGAACTAGTTTAGTGTGTTTTTGATAGGTGTGGGATGATGTAGTTTGAGGTAGTATTTTCTTAGTGTGGTAGTCTGTGTGGCTGATATTGAAGAGGTTTGGAGATATGGGAGTGTAAGGTGGACTATTGTGATGGGCCAAAGAGGAGGTTTGGGAGGGATATGAATGATTGCTTGGTAATGGCGTGTAGCATGATGTGAGGGAGTAGAAAAGTACTAGCAGTAATGCAGAGATGGTATATATGGCTGTTTGGGTTAGGTGTTTGTTATTAAGGAAGGACATTTTATTAGGGTATGATGTTTTAGAAAGGGGGTGGAGGTGTGTGAATATAGATAAAGCCAGGTGGGTGTTGCCTGAGTGGGTGTGGATAACTAGCTTAATTAGTGAAAGTGTGGGTTCAGATTGGTTATGGCAAATGTGGGCAGGCCTTGATAGGTATAAATCTAGTGAAAGCAGGGGTGGGTGGGAATGGAGGTAGGGTAGATGAACCAAGTGAGCCGGCAGGGCGAACAGAGTGGGATGAGCCAGGGCTGACTGCAAGTACTAAAACAATCAGTAGACTGCAGCTCATCCAGGTAAGTATGTTAGATACCCTTATACACTGGAGTAAGCAGAGTTTCTATAGAGTCTGATACAGTGCAGGGAAGCTGGATAATTGTTGAGTTGGATGTGAGCTGTGATGGGGGGGTCCTGTAGTGTGCTACCATCTTGCCTTACAGTCAATACCTTTTAAAACAGTGTACAAAATATGGGAGAATAACCTGCACTGCAGTTGTTCTGCAGCTAGACAGGTGATGTATTTACCCTAGCTGGGCTAATTTAGGTTCCGGCTGCACAGCTCTGTACGTTAGTGCAGTGCAAAGCAGTCCAGGCGATAATACACATTTTGGTGTATGTGGGCTTATAGATGAATTTCTGTAGGATTACCAAAAAAATAAAAAGGAGAAATACTTGAAATATTATAATAACTTTGCAGCTGTTGTTTCAGGAAGAATAAGCACCTACTGCAAGGTGCACTGAAGGCCGGAGGGGTATGGACAGCTGCTTTGGGAATCCAAGATGGCACCACATGTTTAAATCACCTTTGCTGAGACCATATTGGAGGAGGGGGGTGAGGGTGGAGGTTTAAGGCACATTTGCTGAGACCATATTGGATGGGGGGATTGGAAAGTATAATGACTAACTGGAGCAGGGGCTGGCCTCTGTTAGGAGTAAATCAGACAAAATAATCACTCAACCCACAGACTGGTTGTAGGTATGTCTGTTTGGAGAAAAGGTACCATGCCTTTCTGTGTTTGTTTTCTTTTGAATATATGCAGGACCTTACAGAACAAAAGTAATATCTTTATTGCCTACAATGTGCTGTTTAGCCAATTCAGAAACCTTGTGCTGTGTATTTGTACTTATGCTAACTATAGTGTGTTTAGCTTAGCTGGGAGTCAGGAACAACTACTAAAAGGGTATGTGACTGTATATTAAGGAGTTTTGTAATTAAATATTACAAGAAATGTTAGCTTGTGAATGGGGGGGCAGCTGGTGTCCCTGGCCTACAGTACACTATGCACTTAATACAGTGATAAGCCCAAAATATTGTGGAATTCAGGTGCATCTACAATGATTTTGTAGTTCTTTTTCTTTCAGGATGATTGTTTCCTTTTATTGTTTAGTGGCCAGGTTCATGAAGTTGCTAGAGCAGGTAAAAACTGCCGTGGACCAGTAGAAGGGGAACGGCTGAGCAACCCGTTCACAGAGGCTGTGAAAATAATGCTTTTATAGTCCTTTTTCTTTCTGGAAGATTGTTTCGTTTTATTGTTTAGTGGCCAGGTTCATGAAATTGCTACAGCAGGTAAAAACTGCAGTGGACCAGTATGGTGGACCTGCTGCGGACCAGTATGTTGGACCTTCATTTGGCAGAGACTTGATTTGATGATGACTGTGAAGAACAATAACCCCTAGAATATGCAGAAGGAAATCCAACCCAGTGGTACTCATACCCCATCCAAAACCAAACCTGACAAACTTTAAATACACCCACAAACTGTAAACACGCCCACTTTACTTTAAAGTGCAAGTAAATGAATCCTCCCAAAAATCTAGACATGTATTTTGCATCAACAAGTATTTATCTGGATGTATGAGAACTTAAAATAAAATAAACAATAAAAAGTCCTAAGTTACCAATCCGAAGCAATGTAATACTCAACAGCTATCATAACCTTACAGTTTTAACTTACAGAGATTACAGACATATCTTATTTCGGACAGTGTTCATCTTCATTATTTGAGGTTGCATGGGTTAAGTCCTTCGGGTGGTTTGCTATTTAACAAGCTGTTTACTGGCATGTAATCAAAACAGAATAAAAAAAAAAACACTTTTGTACACAACTGTTGGTGGCCCTTAAATGTGGGGGTACTGATGCCCCATCAACTCACACTACTGAAACATAGCAGGTCCCCCTCCCCATACTCTAGCGACAGGCCCGTGCAAATATTGCAAATATGGTTATTTACATTTTATTTAATTATGTGAAAAAAAGATTATTTGCAAGTTACAGTGAAAATGTATTTTATTAACTTCATTATTTAAGAAAACAAGTCAATTTTCTGGCTATTATGTAAAATCTGTACGGTTGCATTACTGAAACTGATAAACATCATCTCTGCAGCCAGTCACAGATGACTGTACTGTCAGTCATTACGTCAACACCCATATCTGCACAAACATTAAGGGTCACTATTCTCCACAATCACCAATTTGGCAATCAAGTCAAGACAGAATTTATTTTGAATATATGCAAAAATTCACAAGATGGCTGCAAAGCACCACAAATGAAAAACAGCAAAACAGGACTGAAAACTGTCAAAATACTGAAAAGTGGTATAAACCTGAAGATGATAAAGAAGATCCTGAATGTTGTGAATAAAATGCTTCCTATACTTCCTATGCTAAGTAGGTAATATTTAATGAAAACTAGAGCAACAATGCTACTCTTAATAAGGAAGTGTGTATGTAGGCAAAATGGAGTTAATGAGTGACACAACTTTTCAGAACAAGTTGAAATAAAGGTCAACACCAGCAATTGGAGTAGCAAAGCTATGAAATGTCTACAAACAGCTCAATGATCCCCATCAGCACAGATGCAAAAAAGTAAAACTGCCTCTGAAAAAAATTCAGAATTTCCATTTTTACAACAATGGCAATGATTCTAGAATTCCATCACATGTGTTTCCAAATGTATAACAGAAAATATAAACTTGGACGTTCATACAAAGAGTAATAAATACAAAATGCAAGAGAGGGTTAAAAAACAAAAATATTACCTTCCAGCAAAATCCAATGCATTCTTCATTGTTTTTAAAAAAGGCACAGTTACCAGCAGTGCTGCAAAAGTGACATTTACAAAAAAGTACCATGAAGATCAGTCATAACACACCAAAACAAAGTGAATAAACCAACATCCATGAAGAAATATGCATCCGATATAAATGCCCAGATCACATATATTCAGATGCACAGTGTACTAGGCATCCCACTATCAGACTATACAAGAATGGATGACTCCAACACCCACCACAGAAGTAAGGATGATCACAATGCCTCATATATATAGAAGGATGATCAGGCCATCAGCTGTATTTGGGTTGATGACCCAGACCAAGATGGAGTTTACCAATAGGTTGATGACCACAACATCCACAGAAGGATGAGCGACACAGATAACCATGTGAAGATTACCAGGTTTAACTCAACCAAGTGTAGGTTAGTGAGTAAAAAGATACAGGCGAAATTGTGGTTTGACTGATACAGTAGCCAGTAACTCACCCGACAATAGTACTTCAGTCCTAGACACCAATCTATCAAGCTGCTACTATTGCCCTGAACTTCAGTTAGTTCTATGAAAAGCATTACGGTAACCAAATTGATTCAAACTATGGGTAATGATAACTAACACTTGTAGTATCATGAACTGTTCCGGTAGTGTAAAGCCCTGAGTACAGCGCAGCTTACCCAGGTTAGAATAACAGCTCTGGTGACTAATGGGGGTGTTTGCTGCTGCTGATGCTCCCTAAGGGGAGGTATGGTCCAAAGGGGAAAGCTGCTCTCGGATATGTGTTGATCAGTGAAGGGAAGGAGGTGGGGATAGTGGGTAGTTCATATATAAAATCTTCCCAGGTAGAAGATGGACAGTGGAACCCCCCCCCCCAGGATGCCCTTAGGTTCCCCACTGATCCAGGTATAAATTTGATCATTGGCCCAGGCGGTGCAGTGGTATGTCAGTAGAAGCAGTATAAGATGTGAGGCACTAGGATGGCTATCAGAATGACAGTAAGAGAGAGGAAGATAAACATTTCTGGTATCACCTGTTACCCATGACCCTCATTACTGCTGTATATCTATTGTTCACCCAGTTAGAAGCTCAGGATTGGAACTCTAAAGTGTCTCCAGCCATTACACTGATCCAAATGTGGCTCTCAAAGAAACGTAACTGAAAAGGAAAAAGGAAGCCTGACGCTAAACCACTTATCCCATATTTGTATGTTTATATATGCTCTTATAAATGAGATATGGCTTAAGCTTTAGTTACTTAGAATGTTGTACCTGTAGATGTGCGAAGAGGTGGCCCCAGCACACCTCTGTTTGGGTTAGGTTGCAAGTAAATTATCTTGGTTAGTTAACTATACAAAACTATCAGAAAAGACAGTATTGTTTGGATGAAAAGGAAAGTCATAAAGAAAATGGTGATGAGCCAGAAATCTATGAATGACATGAAGCTGAAAATAAAAGCCAAAAGAAAAACTACTGTGAAACTGTACAGAAGAGAAAAATAAATAAAAATAGCTCTTCGGATACAGAACCCAGTATGACTTGATACAGTTACTGTGGCACATGAGGTTTCAGGACAGCGGCAGGAGTATAAGTAGTTAAAAACAGAGCTCTAGGTAGTGAACACTTTAAATTAGCAAAAACCTGCAAGCTGTGAAAAATTATTAACAGAAACTGGTATCTGAAGTGCCTATGACATGCAGAAGGTCCACAAGGAAATGTTAGGTAAAACTGTGAGCAGCTCAGAAGGAGACTGAAATCAGTGGGGTGAAATATAGCTGAGAAAAGCAGAATATAATGACAGCTGAAGAAGAAAACTCTTCAATCACACTATAGAGAAAGCTGCTTATTTTCTAGTTAGCTTTTGAGGACTCCTCAGAAAATAGTACTTCCCAGATTATATCCATGATACATATATATATATATATATATATATATATATATATATATATATATATATATATAGATATACATATAGATATAGATACATACACACATATACATGTTAAACTAAGCATTGTAAGTTAACCTTAAAACAATACAGAGTTTGATCATGGTGAAATGGAGCCCTAGGCAGGGTAATGGATTGCCCCCCCCCCCACACACACACACACACACAGCAGCCCCTCCTTACAGCCATTCCAGACTCCCATTACTTAGCTATTTCTACTCAGTTACCACAAATACTGTTCAAACCTCTCAGTATGCCCAAAGTTTGCTTCCTTACGTCTACAGTGATCACAGATATTTGGATTTAATTTAAAAGTTATTTGAAATTTTATAGCACAAACACTGATAGACATTTGTTAAACAAAAATACAATCTCACAATGAAGTAGACATAGAATTAACAGTCAACTTCTCTGCCCTTCAAACTCACATTCATTGAAATGGCATTGAAACCCACATTCAAAGAAAATACATCTGGCCAGTGGCAGATAAAGTTTACCTTTGGTCTGATTTCAAATGACAGGCCCCTTACACACAATTTTAGGACTATGCATATGCGTGTGTGTTCTTTGATTCACCTTCATGATTGTATTAAATTATATTCCTTGTACAATACAGCACCACTTGTTAGAGTTTGTTTTAAATTTGTAATTTTGAACATTTTTCAGTAAGCAATGAAACAAAATGTTTGAACTAATGATGACAAAACTGTCCATTTCAGAACATTTCAACCATAAAATGCTACGCAAATTTCTATCATTACAGTCCACCAGTATCAGTTAACAAAGTCATATGAATAATTCCACAATAAAGAGATATGTAACTAATGAAGAGGCTGCTGCTAGCAAACAACTTTATATTTGTGTTTCGTCTACAAATTCAGTCTCAGCTGCCCTTGAAGAATAAATTGCCTGTGTCACTTAAAAAATGGTAAGCTAGTAATATTGCAATAGGGAATGAATGGCAAACTGACAACAGGTTCATAGTTACTAGGCATCTCATCCAAAGGAAGACACACTCAGGACTGAAATTCACAAATCCATGAAAATGGATTGAAATTCACAATTCCTTGGAAATGCACTGAAACTCACAATTTTTGTATAGTTTGGTAAATGGTGTAGAGGATTCAGGCTCTTGTTTCCTGTAATTAAGAAACAGGGCTTGAGCCTGGCAAATAAATTAACCTGCCATCCCTAACTAGGGTATTTTACACACACACACCCTTACCCTTTACAGAGGGAATAGAACACACACCCACACACACCTTTTACAGAGGGAATAGAACATTGTTTGTTTGTCCTTTGGTAGGATTGTTAGTTCGTATGAGGTTAAGGACCAGGCAGGAACATCTTGAATTTAAAAAAGTTCATCTGAGGTTAAGGACCAGGCAGGAACATCTTGAATTTAAAAAATTCTGTGTGTGAAACATGCAAAAAACAAGAAGAAACAGCAACAGGTGCATGCATCAATGCACAAAGAAGCAAGCAACAGGTGTGCATCAATGCATGCAGGGATGCACAGACGATAAAGGCATTCTCAAAAAAGAACCAATTAAAAACACATTTTTTTAAATTAAAATGTAATTGTGGCAGCCCCAAAGCTACTGGGCCCACTCTCAGCCAGCAGGGCCCCTCCAACCCAGTGGGGCCCTAGGTGACTGCTAGGTCACCTAGTGCGGGATCTGTTTCTGCAAAATACCATGTTTGCCATGGACTATTACATCAAATGAAACATTTTTACATATACTGAATGCACTCAGTTTTTTTTAAGTTAAGTAGCTCATTCTTGGAATAACAGAAGGCTGCATAAAATGGATGTTTTAATGAGTCATTCTTAGGAATTAGTCAATATGCATACTGCTGAAAAGGAGATGAAACAATGGTGGTATAGCAATTAGAATATGAACAAATGGCAGAGGAAACTTCATGGAAATGGTGCAAGGAAAAATTAGAAAGTGTGCAAAAGGATATTTACTTAATACATGGAATGAATGAAAGATTTTGTCCATCTCACATCAGGAGGTTTAATAAATAATGGAAGGAGACAAGGTGTGGTCTAAACTTCACAATGCCTGCATTTCACAGTAAATTCTTAGGAATTTCTTTGTCCCACATGGCATGCTAATCACTGCAGATTATATATTAACATTT